>NC_133174.1:1787500-2087500 GCF_040802235.1 Manis javanica | reverse complement strand
CCCACCTACCTGTTTATCGGAGGGCCAGCCATCACTCAGATGTCTGCACTGGGAGGAAGGGCATTCGTTTGTCAGAAAATTCCCTGATGCAGCCACAAATTCTTTGGTGGACCATTTCATAATTTTGGTTCCTTGACTAATTTTATACTCACTTGCTAGGTCAGGCACACTTCTCGCTTTGTGAAGCTCATCTACTCAAGAATCCTTAAATGCCGAATTGCTAGCATCTCTTGCAGGAAGTACTGAAACCAGGTACCCAGGCTTCTCCCATCTGGCATTTTTATGGGTGTGGCTGGCAGGAGAGGTGAGCAGCCTGCTGCGGTGCTCGCCGCCCCGGGAGGAAGTCATGGCCGTGGGCATCCCAGGGTGGCGTCAGAGATGGGCTAAGTCCCCAGATGCCCCGTGGCTGTTGATCTACATTGGATAAGTTCATAAGCTACTGGGGATCTGTGCAATTTCTTTTTCTGGAGCATCTTTCTGCTTAACCCACGAGAGCTGGCTTCTGATGGTGGGCGGCAGTGAAGAACATGTGTCTAAGGGAACTGGTGGCTGGAGGTTTTCTTAGCATCCCCAGGTGTTAGGCAAGATCACCCCCAACGCAGTGACAATCAGTAGATGCAAATATCTGTCTTTCCTCCCAGGCTTTTAAAGCGTTGATGAAAAGACCAACTAATGGTAGCGCAGGAAAGAGGATTCTTAGAGTACACCGCCCCTTTTCCTGTAAACTCTCTAAATGAACCAGTCATTTGCTCACGTTTTGAATATTGCACTTGCCTGGGAAGAGACTGGCTTACGGGCTCTGCACTGGGTATTTTCCAGGACAAGGTGAACCCAGACAAGAACAGAGCTGGTGAGAGTTACCCCGTGTGTACCAGCAAGAGTAAACTAAGGACTAGGCAAAACTGCAAAAGCTAAGTTTGCTCATGAAAGCATCTGTGCCCCAGAAAGCATAAAATGGCATAACTTGAAAACATCGCCATATCAGGAAAAAATTGTATTTGAGAATAATCAGTGCATTTAAAACCTGCATGTAGGTTTTTGTTGAAAAAAAAAAGCCAATCTATGGTTGAATAAGTTCACCTTTCCTTTTAAGCTTCTTATAAACCAGAGTCGAGGTTTTCATGAGGGCAACGGCATGCCTAAAGGACTCGTATTTGTCTCAGATCATGAAATATCCCTGCATTTTCATACAATCTCCAGTTTATGTGCTTCTGTGTTATTTTAAGACATAAGTTCTGATACAAACAATTTAAGAGAAATGACGTTGATTTGTTCATGTCAGCTTTATCTTTTCACTTGCTCAGAGTTTGGACATTCAAATGTTTTCTGAAAGTTAAATTAATACTATCTTGAATCCTTAAAGTAACCAGTTCGTTGATGATAAAGTGCCACAATATTAATTTGTTGTATGAATTTTGCTCATGCAATATGTAGCCTGTCAGGAGACAGCTTATTTCAGTGCATAAGATAATAATAGTGGTCACGATATAAAACACTGTGGTGAGCCTCTATAGTGAATTCTTTGTATTTTATCCTAGCACTACTTGACATTGTCCCCATTTTATAGATGATACCGTGACTGGGGGCTAGGCCACAGCTATTGCTATTTATAATTCATTCCTTAGTTTTGGCAGATAGCACATTGAGTCTTTCTAATGCTTTAACTTTAGCCGTGATGATGTCTTGGTTACTCATTTCCTCATTTAATTAGAAAGGACACTTGCTTGCTGACAAGGGGAGGTGTCACAGACTGTCCTTGTACCTTGGTAACATGATTTCAGTGCTGTCATTTTACCAGCTGTCTGTCTTGCAAAAATAAAACTAAGTTGGCTTTTATGATTTCATCCTCGAAAAGTCTTCAAGCATTTGCTCTGTTGTTTTTTTTTTAAAAAAAAGCAACGGTGAAACAAGCTCCAATAGCTATTTTTAAAAAAAGGTTTCTTGAAGGTGTACCAGTTGTTTATATGCATTGAGCCTCTTAATTTGTCTATCATAGACCCTCACTCAGAACTACATTTGTACAGCCTCCACAGGGTTTTTGATTCATTTCCTCCTTTATCTATTACTGTCCCTACAGTGACTTAAAACATGACTTAAAACATGTATGCTCTTTTACTTACATAACTCACTGAAGCGAATCCACACAGCGACAAAGCTCAAATCCAGCATTTTCGATTGACAGCACTTCACCTGATATTAGTTACAATGCAATGCATTAAAAATTTTACCTAATATTAGTTATAGTAATATTACTGAAAAATAACATCTGTCAGGGTCTACCCAGGAAAAAAAGTGCTGTTAGAATTTGCTTACAGTTAGTGCAAATGTGGAGAGGGGGCCGAAGGGCGTGATTCAGCACTGCTTCTGAGGCCACCCAGCCTCAGTCCTGTGGCCTGGAGGAGAGCTGGGGTTTCTTACTGGTCAGTTTGTGTCACCCGCCGTCATAAATCCTCATTTAGAGTGACACCTCCACCTGCTGTTTACAGTGTATTTCTGCTGGTCGTAGCTCAGGCTGTGTGTCATTGACGGTTACAGAAATTTATTTCTTACCTGTCCACGTTACCTCCCCTATCAACTCCAAGATCACTTTGTCCTATGGGAGGAAAACGTACCTTGTTAAGAATCTGATTTGAATTGCAGTTGATTCATACATGAATTTTGGCAACGTTGGAATTTTCACGACACGAAGTTTAAGCATTTACGAACAGGGCACGTACGTCCCTGGCTCAGGTCTTGTTCGCTTCCCTTCAGGACAAGTTGATTCATTTCTTTCCGATGCCCGTTTTATTAAATGTGCTCTCAATGTTTTCTATAATACTGGATTTTAAATAGAATGTTTCCATATTGCTTCTAAGTTCTTGTTGCCAGAACAGAAAAAAAAAAAAACTGAGAGTTTTTGTTTATTTACTCCGTATTCCCTCATTTTACCAAATTGAATTATTCCTTATTCCTATGAATAGATTTTTAATAGACTCTCAGATACATATTCACGTTATCAACTAAAGGGCTCCCATTTTATCTGTCTTTTTTATAGGACATTTTCATTTACTTATCACATTGCATTTTTTAAGAAGCTTCCAAAACACCTTTGAGTAATATAATAATAGAAATAAACAGAAGGCCCTTCTTGACTGCTTTTTACTCTGATGTCAGTATTGATTTTAGAAGAGACATAACAAATACATAGGTATCTTTTGGTTTCATGATTTGAGTTCTGTGTTTGTTTACCCTTGTCTTATTACCTGCTTCCAAGAGGGCATCGCTTTCAGATGTGTTAGATTATAAATGCATCTCTGTATCCTGCAGTTCTATTCCAAGTGTTCCCACACGTCCCCGGGTTTAGCACCAGGAGGAATCAGTCCCCGAGTCTATCCCCTTCTTGGTTTCTCGGGTACAGGGAATGCTGACATCAATTCAGAGCTGAGAGAAAACTGTCTTTAAGGGCTCAGCTGTTTCTAGGAGCCCTGGACACCAGGGCTGCCCAGATTCCTCCTGGATGCTTGTAAGGAACTCCACGCCCACTGACCCCTAACCCTTAGACCCAAGCATCTGTATGTTCCGGTCTCTTGAGACAGACAGGTGCATGAGGGAACCTCCCCTTTCAGAGTATGGATCAATGTCTCCTGGCCTGGCATTTGTGGCCCACTGAATCCAGATTTAAGAAGACAGCAAGTAGTTACTCTTTATTGTGTCGGAGATGCAGTGTTGTTTCAAACAGAGAAATTTAACAAATACATAGGTAACTTTCGGTTTTACACACAGGTATTCTTCTGAAACCTTCACTATTTAGACATGGAAACTGCAAAAATGCACCTACATGAAATGCCGCATGAAAATGTATTTTTATAATAAATGCAAGAAAACCACAAATTAAACCTAATCACAGTTTATTTTCCTGTATTATACCTGCTTCGTAAAGGATGAGTCATCACGATGCATTTGTAAATCATCAGAATAAGTCTTTATTTCCTAGGAATATACTTTAATCTGAGCAGTAAAATTTGCTGACTTGTGATTAACTCTTTTATTCAGTCTTTGTAAAAATCTGTGTGCTTCTTTATTTTTCTGCTTTCCCAAAAAAAAAAAAGTCATAATGTGTTTAAATTTTAACAGAAGTACCATCTTTGGGCTCATATATTTTAGGCAGCAACAGTAATCTAGGATTTAGTTTCTCTCCCAATTAAATTCCACCTAATGTTCTTAGTGTCTAAATTGAATTTTATGGTACTGCCTAATTGCTGGTATTCCTATTTTTGTTTCAAAGATATTTTTGCACTTTATCCACTAATGAAGACATTCTGGGGAGCTAAATGTGGCAGTTTCTTCTAAATACACACTCAGCCAGGCACCATTTTGCATGATGTTGATGCCACTTTATTACATGATACAGAGGAAGCTAGATTCTCCAAGTGTTTCTACTCTGAAGAAATCTCTTTGTATTGCACACTGCTGCTGTGAAGATATAAAAACCTAGCTTGACTGTGTTTTAAACTTGGCCCCCCTTTTAATTTCTAGACTGCCAAGTCACATTAGAGTTGTTAAATCAAGGAAATCTTTATCAAAAAAGTTGGGACGCACATTTGCACGATCGGTTGACTATTTAGGACAGAACAAAAATGAAAGGAGCAAAAGCAGTTTGCCCAGGAAGGGCAAGAAGTTAGTTTGGAGGCCAGGAAACAAGCTGGTGTGAAGCTGGTTGATCTAAGACAGAGACAGAAAAAAATCCCAAGCAGGGTGAAGTCATGCAAGTCGGTTTTAGGCATTGCAGGTGATAATAAGTAACACCATTAATGACTTAGTTATTTTGAAGCTGGAATTATGTTCCTTAAACAAGAATAAACTGTAAGTGACGGTGTCACATTTTTGTAAACGTTTGAAAAACCTAAAAGGGAAAAGTAAGCAGATGCATCACACAAAGCACCAAAGTATTCATAAAGTAGCACCATGTAGCATTAGCTTTAAATCACGTTTCTTTAGTTAAAGTATCCAATATGACAAGTTTATTTTCCAGCTAGACACGTTAAACGTCACATTTATTTGTCCATATTACATTTACTTTTCTAAAATTTGGAACGAGTATAGTCTCTCCTCTATTCGCAAAGAGAGCAAAGATCTTGCAAAGATGGGGAATTCTCTGCAGCGGCGTTTGCCCCATTGGTTACACCTGATGGGAGTATGATTCAGTTTCAGAGTCAAGGAAGTGGCCGTATTACAATGCATCTCTCTAGTTCCGTGCTTTTTTTTTCATATAGGTAAATTCCAGGAACCAGCACCAGCAAGATACACACTCCCCTTTGTAGTGACAGCATCCCTCACGCTCTCTACCATCCTTAATCCCTGCCAATCACATGTTTGTGCCCCTTCACTATAATTTTGTCACTTGGAGACAAACACACTTTGAGAACATAATATAAGCTTGACTCAGAGTCTATGACCTTTTGAGGTTGGCATTTCTTCACTCAACAGAATGCCCTTGAGATCTGTTTAAGTTGTTGCGTATATTAAATTTTTTTAAGTTGTTGAGTGGTTTCCAAAATCTCTTTTTGTTATTTTATCCTTATCTTTATAAATCTCAATGAGATTTTGCTGTTAATCCATTTAATATGTTGTTTTGTACACAATAATGTGTGCTTTGGTTTTTTTTTTTCATGCATTATACCTTTCCCCCACTCCCAAAGCACAATATCCCAGTTAAGTTGCTTTTCTCTATTAAAAATACACCCAAATAAAAATGGCTTGACCAATAAGGGTTTATATTTTGCAGGTAAATGAGAAAGAGGCCAGAAGCTACTTCGAAGGTCTGTTCATTCAGCAACTCAAGAATCTGTGGATCTTTGCAGTGTTCTTGGCCTTTCTTGTTGCAATCCTATTGTCCTCGAAATGGCTGCAGTGGCTCCAGGCATCACATATCATCCATGCAACGTGCAATACCAGAAAGGAGCAGAGGCTCTTTGAATCGCATCCTTCTGTCTTCAATCAATGCTGACAGTCCCAGAACATACCTCCCAGGCCTCAGTGACGAGAATGGGCTACATCTTCAAAACTGAAAAAGAGTATGGCAGGTGAGTGCATGGTATTCAGCTTGTAAAATGAGATAATGTTCTGTAAATGTGAAAGGAAGGGCCGGGACCTGCAGGTGGGGAGGCGCCCAGCAGGGTCCTCCAGCTTGGAAGGTGCACCTGGCCCTAGGTCTTCCTTCAGAACCTCAACTTGGCTCAGTCTGCTCTTCATATTGCCACTCAAACTTTCTTTTAATTTGCATTTACTTTTGAATCTAACATCTTCATTTTAGTTGTTTTCCTTTTAAAAATCTTTAAGCATCCATCACTTAAAAGCATGCAAATGGATTTTATTGTTATCATCTTCCTAGACAGTTTATATTTTTGAGAGGAATATTTACCGTCTCCATATTTAGTGTGATAGCTGATATTTAATACTTGATTTTTTTTTCATCTTTATTGTTTTTATTGCATGGATGCCTTCTTTATGTATATGTTCTCAGCACAGTGAGATTTATATTCACACTGCCCTCGTCATCCACATCAGTTTGGAGATTGGACTAACACAGTTTTTAGCAAAGAATGAATGCATGTGCTAAGTCAAAAAAAATACGATTAAAATTTAAGTCTGATTTTCATATAAAGTCAGTCCTGCTGCTATATTTGAGCCCCCGGTGTACCTAAGAAGTCATCACTTGGAAAATTTCTCTGGCAATCTATTCATTTGCTATAGCTTACCTGACACAATCCATTTCATTTTCATTCTGGAGATGCTTACACCCTGTACAATCTTCTTGTATTGGTAAATACAGATCACCCTCGTCTTTTCAAAGATGTGCATATTCCATACAATTGGCATACAATTTATATAAGCTAACCATGCAGAAATTTAACATATAACCTGTTGGTACTTCAAGTGACACTGCAATGTTTATATTTACCCTAACATCTTGGGGCACCTTTGAGCAGGAGTTGTTAGGGTGAATTCTGGCAATCAGAACTGCAGGAACAATATCCGTGTGTATTTTCACTTTGCAAGCATTTCAGGAACATGTCCTAACGGGGTTGAATCCATTTGTGTCATCCGAAATGCATGAGTGTTTTCTTTTCAAATTTCCCCACACTTTTTTCCAGCACAGGATAAAACTTTTCTGTTTTTGCCAGTAGTTGAAAAATGCCTGTCTCTAATGAGTATTTATTTGCATCTGTTTGTGTGTGCTGAGGACTACCTTCATGACGAAAAGCCATCTTCCGCTGTACTTACATGGAGTCGGTAGTTTGATACTCAGTTCGCTTATCTGTAAACTCTGACTCAGTAACGTCATCAGAAAATGTATTAGTGATGTGCACCTGCGAGGCGTTTTGATGGGTCAGTAAATTTCCTGCTATTTCCTCAGCTGGGGTCTCATTTCCGATTTCGTTTGAGTCCTCATATCCATCCTCTGCCCAAAATCCCGGTTTTGCTCAAACAATTTAAAATGTATTCTTCCAAGCTTTTGTGGAGTTTCTCCTCACCTGTGTGGGTTTTGGACTCAAGGGCCCTTACTGAGCACACACTGTAGATTTCAGTTGTGTATGAGGCGTGGTGTGAGTCTGCGTTGTTTCAGCACTCCTGCCTCGCCTCACCCTGTGCAGGGACCTCAGACTGCGTGCATGAGGCCAGCCTGCGTTCTGCATTGTTGAACTCAATACCCACACGAGGAAAATGAATTTCATGGACACACTGCATTCTGGTAAGAGTGACAGGGGCTCTCGGCCCAAGAGGGCGAGCATTTCATGGACAGGTGGAGAAATCCTCCCTTAACTGTTTGCAAACTAGACCTCATTGCACTCGAGTTAGTGAGGTAGATGGAAAGTCCTCGTGTAAGGCGATTGATCCCCTGACACTAAAATGCACTCTTTATGAAATTTTCCCTCAGTAAGCCTACATCCTGCGGTCACGGTGCATAATCCTTTTCACACGTGGCTGATTTGATGCACGAGGTTTCGTTGAGGATTAGTGCCTATGCTCATCACAGATGTTGGGTGTAGTTTTCTTGTGTCTTAGCCTCCGTTGGGCTCAAGACAGTTGTCATGGATATGTCTTCTCATTTTTGGAAGGGCTCATGAAATAACATTAATTTTTCTAAAATGTTTGGGAGAATTTATCAGTGGAAACTTGTGTATATGTGTGTTAGTTACTAACTCCATCTCTTCACTGTTAGACGGCTACTCAGGTTTTCTTTTCTTTGAGTCCATCTCAGTAATTTTGGTCTTTCTAGGACTCTGTCCATTTGTTGGCATACAGTAATTCCTCCTGTCATTACACTCTTTATTTCTGTATGATCAGTTGTGATGCGCCTCTTTGATTCCTGATTTCAGTAATTTGCATCGTATTTTCCTTTGGCCGTTTACCTAAAGATGTATCAATTTCGTTGATCTTTATGAAGAACCAACCTTGGCTCTCACCGATTCTTCTGCATTGGTTTTCTACAGTCTGTTTCATCCTTTATCCTTTAATATTTGTTATTTCCTTCCTTCTGCGCCAATTGGGTTTCATTTGCTTTTCCTGTCTCAGGGGTTAAGCTGAATGGTTATGTGACTGGCCTCATACTGGCTTATGTTTCAGTACAGACGTTCCCAGCGATAAATGGCTCATGAGGCAGCACTCTAGCTGCATGCTACACCTTCGGTTCACTGATTTCACGTTCGTCACCCCTACATGATTCCTGTCATCTTCACTCATCTCAAACCCTTCACATTTTCCTTCTGCTGTCCTGTGTGGCCCTCTGGTTTTATGAGCGTGCTGTTCAATTTCCATACATTGGTTAGTCTCCCAGATTCCCTTCTGTCGTGGTCAGAGATGTACTTGGCACCATTTTAATTCCTTAAAGTCGATAGAAGCTCATGGTACGACTCAATCATTTTTGAGCAAGAATGTATTTCCCATGCTTTTGAGCACAGCGTGCATTCCGCTAGGTCATGTGCGGAGGGAGATATCTCACTGGGAAAGTATCAGTCAAGTCCAAAAAAAAAGAAACATAAATGGAGCTTTTCCAGAGAGTTTTCCGACAGGTCAGAGAGAGAAGAGTCCCTTGGAGTCCTGGGGCTTCTGAGGAATATGTTTCCAAGCAGTTGGATACCCGGAAGCTGTGTGAGAGGAAGTGAAATGGGTCAAGTTAAAGCACCACAGGTGACCTGCTCTTCCCCAAATGCAGCCATTTTCCTTGAAATAACTGCCCTCTGATTGTTGCAAGCTTTGGGTTAATTAGCAGAGTTTTGAATACTTTAATGTTGACACTTTTAGCATTACTTTTACGGAGGAGCAGATTCTCAAAAGTCCTTGCCCTGCCATTTCCAAAGCAATTCCCATTTCATTTTATTACATTTTGTCTTTACCTGGATGAATGTTCCAACATTTTTGAGTTTCAGTTGCTTCCATTTGTTTCTAAGTTGCTCAGAAAGATCCTTGCAACATCAATGTTTAAAAACTTTCTAATTTTTTTTTCATTGATGTATATAGTTGATATGCTGTATTATATTGGTTGTAAGTCTGCAACATAGTGATTCAGTTTCCTATATTAGTAAATTCTCACCCCAACTAGCACAGTTAATGTCAGCACAGAAAGATATTAAAAAACCCTTGACTATGTTCTCTATGCTGTACTTTCATCCCTGTGACTAATTTATATTATGTACCATCAATTTTTAATGTGAATCAAACAGATATATATTGAAGGCTGTCTATGTTCCTCTAAGCCTGAATTTGAATGCGTTCCACAAGCTTTGCCAATTCACATTTGAATTATCATTAAATTCCAAGTATTTTCTAATGGTCTGTGTTTATTTTGTCCCAAGGGTTACTTAATTGTGTTTTCCTTAATTTACAAACATTTGGGAATTTTCTAGTTGTTGTGTTTTTGCTCTGTAATTTCAAATTCTGCTGTGATTGCAGAACATGTCCTGTGTGTTTTCAGTCTGTGAAGAGTTGTCGACAGGTTTTATGGTTTGGCGTACGGTCAAAATTGGCATGGCATTTTTCCTTGTGCAACAGTGATAAATTAAGGGCTGTCTTTTGAGCCCATAAATGGTGCTCTTGACCCATACTTAGAAGATCTGAAATGTCATCTTTTTCCTTGATGGAGTGACAGGTTTGCCCAAAAGATGTGACTCCCACAGCCTCTCTGCCCTGGGTTGCCCTGATTACAGCAAAAACTTTAAAAAATATGCATGTGAGTGATTAGTAATTAGTCTGTTATCCCATGGGGTAGATCTATCAAAGCTAGAGGCATGCAGACCCTAGATACTAGATATTAGAAAAGATAATCTAATGCCAAAGATGATCAATAGGAAAACAGAAGCAAAGTACCCAAAACAGAGCAGAAATAACCCCCAAGTGACATTGGCTGATGCCATAATTCTGTTTCCATAATTTTTCCATAATGTTTCCATAATTCTCAGTTGTGAAGATGTTGAGATTGAGCTAACCCTTCTGTCTGTCTGCAGCTATGTAAACATTCAGCTAGCTGTGTGCACAGTAGGCTATGAAGTTGGTGAGATACCCACACATCAAGGTTTCTTTTTAATAAATGGGTCTTAACGTGAGCTTGAACATGCACAGTGAACTTGTTTGTCTTGGAACTTGTTTATCTTTGATGTGTAAGTTGATGATAATTAGGATGTCCTCATGGATAATTGAAAGCAGATTTCTCTGTGCATGAATCCTAAGACAAGGTCTGATTCAAGAATCTGATACCCCAAACAGGAGTCCACATATACACACACCTGTTTCTATAGCTCATACGCAACATGATGATTTCACTGCCTACATTGAGTTGTAGTCATCTAATGGTATCCTGTGAGGTAATGAAAACCAAGGACTAATTTATCCTTTTTTGCAAAGATAGCAACAGAAAGACACATTAGTTATCTGTCTCATTCGTCGGTGATGTAGAATTTAGTGGAACATGGAAAAGCAATGTCTATTTGTAATGATGAAGTGAGGATGTCTGCTTTATGCACTTTCACATTTGGAGCCAGGGAATGAGACTTAACAAATAGGTACGTGTGGGAGAGAATGATCATCTTATAATTGTATGGAGCTCTTCAGGGCTGCCTTCTGAACCTTAGGTGGGGAATTACTTCAGCATATTAGCTAATTACACAAAGCCTGCTCTCTGGAATATGTTGTACGCCTCATAGTAAATGTACAGATGGAAAGATGGAAATAAGCACACAGTCTGTTCACTTGTATACACTAAGATTTCACATGCACACAGAGGTTGCCTTTGGTTTACTTTGCTTTGGACCCCAGCTGTTCAAGCAGCTGACGATCTGTTCTCTCCTGAGTACGCTGTGGCCGTGACAAACCTCCCAGCATTTTGTGAGGCCAGGGAACATCCCTTTGGCAAAGGCATGTCTTGTCTCCAGGTGATTCGGGGCAGAGAGCGAGGATTTCGGGGACAGAACACAATCCCTGTGCCCTCTACTATCCACTGCAACTCCTCCTAACGCAAGAGCCCAAACCCTTGCTTTCTAACCTTTAGATTTCCTTCTCTTAGGATCTAGGGGCACTTCACAATCTTCAAATGTACCTATTTTACATTGAATTGTGTCGGCCTTTGACTAGAATTCATATCCATCAGCGGCCCTTCATGTACACACCAGGTAAGGGGAATCCACATATATTTGAACAGAGACATTCTGCCCACTTGGTCAGGGAAAAGTAAAATATAAATTCATGGGTTTCTTTTTTGGGGGGTGGGGGAGAAGGACTACATCCTTTTTTTTTATTGAAGCATCATCGATATACAATCTTATATTGGGTTCAAGCATAGAACACAGTGCTTGATCAGTTCCCCGTATTATTAAATCCTCACTCTCACTGGTGTGGTTACGATCAGCGTAGAAAGATGTTACAGAATCGTTGACTATATTCTCCATGCTGTACTACCATCCCCATGATCAACTTACACTGTGATGGCACATTATTGTGCCTGTTTATCCCCCTTCACCCTCCCCCCAAACCCACCCCAACCCCTTCTCCTTGGTAACCACCAGTCACTTCTCAGTGGCTGTGAGTCTCCTGCTCTTCTGTTCCTTCTGTTTTGCTTTGTTTTTATATTCTACAAATAACTGAAATCATGTAGTATTTGTGTTTCTCCACTTGGCTTATTTCACAAGCATAATACCCTCTAGATCTATCCATGTTGTAGCAAATAGCGGACTTTATTTTCTTTTTATGGTTGAATAATATTCCGTGGTGATAAATACAGGGTGTTGGAGGCTTACCCCCTCAGACTCTTCTTTCGTGATGACAAGGGGCAAAGTTTGAAAACATTTCATGATCTGTGGCTCGGGTTTAATCCTAACTTTACACCTGTATGATCTCATGAAGGGAAAATGCTGGAATACAGCCCAAGCATGGTGTGAGTTTCAGACAGTCACATGATGTTGCCCTTCTGTCTACAGCTCCCTGTTGGGTACAAGGCTTGGGCAGGGGTCACCCTAGGCAGACCTGGTTTCCCTCTGCCATCATGCCTCCAGCTGAACATACGTCCTTGTGCTCACACCCCGTAAACCTGCTCGTGAACAGCAACAGGTTCCTGACTGTGTGTCCCTTGCGTTGACTACTCATCTTTTCATAAGCTGCGAGCTAGTCTTCAAAGTCCATCCGTCTAACATATCAAATCAGTTGGGTGTCCTGTCTACATCCACCCTCGCATTTTCCTAAATCTCCTATATCTTTGTCGCGCTCTCTGGCTATCTGTAGCCACATGGTGTTTTTATGTGTATTTTGCTCATGCATTATTTTCCTCTATCGTAAAGCAGTTTGTCAACTTCAACATTATTGGCATTTAGGTTGACTAATTCTTTACTCTGGAGGCTGTTCTGGGCACTGTAGGATGTCTGGATGCCAGGAACGTCCTAAGTTGGGACAACCCACACCATTGTCCACACATTGCCCAATGTGCCTCAGAGTGGGGGAGTGAAATTGCCTAGTTTAGACCCACCACTGCAGACAGTTTAATAGTACATCCTCAAGCCCCTGCATTGGACACCAGCTATCATGATGCTGAGGACTGTATCTTACTGAGACAGGAATATTCCCCAGGACTGGGGAATGACCTGGTGGGTCCTCAGTCAGTATTTATTACATTTCATTGCCTGAATCCCATGATTAAAATCCCTTGAAATATCCGAAGGGTTTTGTAGATCATCCGTCTCTTATTTCGAGAGGTGATGGCGACAACGTTAAACAGATTCAACCGTGGGCTTGAAACTTGGAATCCACATAAATCTTCATTATCATAATAGGCAAAGACAAAAACAGCCGCCCTCAACGTCTCTGAGGGACAGATCACACTCATTTCTGCTCAGTAGCTCCAGGTTTAGGAGCGGGAGAGACCGGTTATTACCAGAGATTTATTTTCACATTGAAAATAGTCCATTTCGCTCTTTTTTCTCCTTCTATAAATAACACAATCCCTGTGCCCGTGCAGCCACCTCCCGAATACTCTCCCTGCAGTCGTATTTCCGTGAAGTTAAAAACACTGGGTATAGAATGCAGAGCCTGCTTGTTCCACAAGCAAATTGCTCACTTCACCATGCAGTCTGCATCCTCTGAGGACGTGTAGACGTGAGCGTCTGACGATGCTCGCCTATTTCTGCCTAGGTCAGCGTGGGGAGAAAGAGGTCATCGTGATGGCATAGTCCAAGCTGCCAGGGAAAAACGTTTGCTCTACGTGTAAAGAGAAACCATGTCAAGCCTTGTGGGTTGAATTTGCCTCGTGAAGGGTTTCCAAGTGTGCTTCACATGTTTCATTTGGAATTGCACCGTCCGAGTCGGTTCTACTTCCATGGAGACTTAGGAAATAATGCAGAGAGAGAGAAGGAGCCAATGGGCACAGCTGCCCCCTAAGCTTAAAGAACATAGGGGCTTACACCCAGCAGTGGAAACAGGACTGGCTATGTTTGAAGGATGAGTCGTGTGGCTGGAGTATCATGAACAAGGGAAAACAGTGTCCAAATGCCACCATCCAAGCAGACAAGATTTCACTGGCCTTGGCAAATGTGTGGGTTTAAGTAAAATAGAAAAAATTATGGGTGCATTGTAAATAAGCAAGCTGGTGGCGCAGGCTGAGGTACGCTTAGGTGCACCTCCTGGGCTGCACGGAGACAATGTGTTTGCAGAAACAGGGGACCAGGTGGGAGGCAGATAAGGAAAGAATTAATGAGGCAGGGATGGAGACGAACATATCAGGTAGTGGGTTCCCTTTTTACGTACTACTGATGGATTCGATGCCCAGGGTCAGGAAATAGAGGAGTCCACCATGAACTTGTGGGATTCAACAACAGAGCCGTACCATTTCCAGAAATAGTCAAAACTAGAGTTTTGTGGGCTGAAAACCCAAACCTCTCTCTGGAACATGTTGAATTTGATGGGACTCTGGAGATAGATAGAAATTGAGTTGTTTTTTGACGTCTGCCGCTCCTCCTAGATGGTGTGTTTGTGTGTGTGTGCGTGTGTACATTGTCTCTGTTTTTTTTAATCCTTGGACGTAAAGGTGGCTGATGGTGACCCCTGGCCACGGGCTTTGTTTCATTACCTTATTCTCTTGCTGTCTCTCCTACACATTGCTAAGGAGTCCAGTACTGGTGAATGAGTCTGGTGTGATAAAGGAACTTCAAAAACAACCAGGATCGATCCAGACCTAAAGCAGAGAAGGCATAAATAAGCCTTACCTCCGCAGAGGAATCCCATGTGTCTTTTAAAAGAAAAGACGGGGTTCTGCAACAATAGGTCATCATGCTAAGAAAGCATTTCAAGTGCAAAATTATCTTGAACAGTAAGTGTGGAATGATTTCTGTGTCAGAGTTTTGCAGAAAAACAGAACCAGTAAAGAAATGGATTTAAGGGAATTGGCGCCCTTGATGGTGGAGCTGAATTCTTTCTTCTCCAGGAAACCTCAGCTTTTGCTCCGAGGCCTTCAACTCACTGGATGAGACCCATCTACACTATTGAGGGTCATGTCCCTTACATCAAGTCACCTTTATATACAAAATACTCTTACAGCAGTGCCCAAATTCATGTTTGGCCATGCCAGGGTGCCATAGCATCACCAAGTTGATGTGTAGAATGACCTGCCAAAATTCTATTTATATATATATTTTAAAATGTGTCTCTGTAGATTTGAATGATGCATAGCAAGGTTTTTAACTGATTCGGGGCTTCATCTCTGGGATTGGATGGGATTGAGAAAGAGGATAAAAAATGCATCACCGCCTGTGTGACACAGATGATATTTCACCAAAATTAGGTCTTGGCTACAAAGAAAGAAACATGCCAATCATAATGTGTCCTTACTGCAGGTGAAGCCTATACCATTTATGTTACCTACACAGCATAAAACAAAGCCCCAAACAGGTAGAAATCCAGTTTGATCTGTTACCGAGGAATAAAGCCAGAGATGGATCCTCCAACACCTGAGAACCTTTGCACACAGACGTCCACACCTAAGGTAGGAAGGGGGGCGTCCCCCAGATTTGATTGGAATGACCCTGCAGCTCAAGCTTTAGATTTTGAATGACTTCATCAGCTCGCTTACACCTATAGACAGATGGATACATAGATAGATAACCCTTCTCAGGGGTCCCTGCGGGGAGTGGTACTAATTCCAGGGCCCTTTTCAGCTCAGTGATAAAGAAGGAAAAGAAATACAGGGATGTCCTGGTGTTCCCCCAGGCACGGAAGCTCTGGACCCTACACTCTTTCAACAGACTGTTCTGGGAAAAGAAAGGCTTGTTAAAGTACATTTTTTGTTCATGTATTAATAATGTTCAGCACCATATTTGCAAACAAAGAAGTAAATCAAGATCCTGGGTCGCAGAAGGTAACATGCTTTGTTTTGCAGAGAAGTTCAGTGAACAAGGGGCTTCCAGTGGTTGTACCCTTAGACTGACTCATTCTGCTCCTAAGACTTCACCCTCTCAATGGGTCCAAGAGTCAAGTTGCCTAATTGGAGACAGTTCATAGCATTTTGAATTTCAAGCTGATACAAGGAATCCATGTGCTCAGTTATCAATTAATCAATTACAAGAAAGCTTCTGATGTAATCTGAAATGGGCATTGGACAAAGACCCGTCTCTCTCTTTTTCTCCTGTTCTCGGGGCTTAGATCTGCGTCTTATCTGTGAAAGGTGAGAATCAAGGCAGAGACTAATTTACGGAAGAAGGCTGTTTTTCAAGGTCTTGAAAACAGGTCGGTACATGGTTTCTAGGGTTGGAGAATACAGAGGGAACAATCTCACTATCATAGGCTAGTGTGCCTTCTGACTGGTCTTTCTTTTCCCAGAACAGTCTGTTGAAAGAGTGTAGGGTCCAGAGCTTCCGTGCCTGGGGGAACACCAGCACATCCCTGTATTTCTTTTCCTTCTTTATCACTGAGCTGAAAAGGGCCCTGGAATCAGTACCACTCCCCCCAGGGACCCCTGAGAAGGGTTATCTATCTATGTATCCATCTGTCTATCTATGCAGCCATCTGTCCATCTATTTACCTCCCTACCTATTATATCTGCCCATCTATCTCCTGATCATCTGTCCATGTTTATATG
Source organism: Manis javanica (assembly GCF_040802235.1). Taxonomy (NCBI): domain Eukaryota; kingdom Metazoa; phylum Chordata; class Mammalia; order Pholidota; family Manidae; genus Manis; species Manis javanica. The sequence continues at coordinate 2,070,909 of NC_133174.1, read as the reverse complement.
TATATCACCTGTCATGTATCTAGTATATAAAGAAATCACAAAGACATTTTAAGTGTTTTTAAAGCATCCAATTTTGCACACTATGATTTTGCAAAATCCATTTGAATATCGGCTTGGACTACATAAAAATGAAAAACTAAACCCCCATTATGGGAAGGAAGGAGGCATCATGAGCCAGAGTTAAAAAAAGATTTGAAGCCTCTATTTCCCAAAGTATGATTAAGAGTGAAGTCTGCTAATTACAGATAATGAACTAATTAACTTATAATATCCTTCTATGCTCTGGGATGGTGTGCATGTATTTAGAATTCTAGACAAGTCTTTCAGGACCGGAGAGATGTGTTGAGGTCACACTCACAGCTTCCAGGAGTGTTGTGTTGCTAAGATTTCCAGATCCCCCAGACCACGTACCAGTCGTGTCGTCTAGAGCACCATGCTTCTCGTTTCTCCCGTTTCCGTCTTCTGCAAATAGGGCTCACAAAAATACCCTTCAAGCATGCAGTTCTGTTTCGATTTTTCTTTTTGGGGTACCGTGTTTGCACATTTTGTGACTTCATCCTCGTCTTTACCTACCCAGTGTCCTTTCCTACTATTCAGCATGAGGATGCCCTGCGAACCCCCAGTGAACACTGAATTGGAGTCTGTTCACTGTCACCGCGATGTGGTCTTTTAGTTAAGATCAGTCAAGGAAAAATAGCAGGAAATATATCAATCTACCTATCAGTCTACACACACACACACACACTGGGGATAAAGGATCTTTGAAAACTTTTATGAGTAACGAAGATAAGAAGGTGGGCTCACCGAGAAATCGTTACAGGAAATGCTTGATTTTCTTCAAGCGTTGAGATGCTGGCTGAGATAAAAATGCTCCCACGTAGCCTGCCCTGGACTTGAAAGCATAATTAATGCTATTAGTCTTGAAACTTACGTTGTACATCTTTAAGAAACGTTGGAGTTGGCCGTGTGCATTGAAACAATCTTTATTATCTGGTATGCGCTTGTGCTAGATGGCAGGAAAATTAGAAAAAGCCAAGAGTAGGTACGATGAGTAACTTTCTTCAGGGCAATTTAATTATAAAAGAGATGAATCTACAAAGATTGTGTCATCGTGAGGTAGTGTTATACAACGGGGAACTAACTAGATCCTACCTTTAAAGGGGAACATTTTGAACTCTTGGCTTTTATTCATAGTCTTGCACTGGAAGAGTGGTTCTGACATAAATAGACGCGGTTTCTAAGGACTAAACTCTTTTATAAGCCGCAAAGAGGGAAACATAATCCCATTTAAAAAAGAAACAATGTTGCAGTCTTCAAGGAACCTTCATTTATTTTTGATAACTCTTTAAAGATAATATATCATTTGGGAAGAACGCTCTGAAGACACAAACAGAAATTAGTTGAATTATTCATTCATTTCTATTAAATATATTATGGTTGGTTTATAGGACTTCATAGTTTCTGGCAGTTATACATCAGAGTAATTGCATTTAAAAATATTTGGACAGAAAGAGATGGCGCTGTTATGCAACTTGCTTTAAAAGGCTTTTTCCTTGATTATTGATAGGACAGAGACTCATTGCAAGGTTTTAAATGTGATTTTTGCAACAGGAAAACAAAGTGGATAAAATTGCATCATTGGAAATCATGTTATGATTCATTGTGTCCGTCTTCTGTTTTGTAAATTGTCACCAAATTTTTGCGTCATCAAACCCTTGTGAATAGGTCACAACCAGAGGCTAAATACTCTTTCATCCTGAACACTATTTTAAAGGGAAAATGTCAATAGGATGTTCCCATTGTGTCCTGTGTAAATGTACAAAGAGCTCACAAAGCTGTTATTTCAATCTGGAGGTGGATTGAATTCGGAGATGCACATAAACACCAGCCATTTACAAATATACTCTGACATCTTACATAGCCTGACCATAATATTTGTAAAAAGAAATTTGTCAACGTGCTATCATAATTATATTACACTTGAATACCAAAAAGAAAATGAAATTTACCCACCTCCCCACCCCCAAGAAACTTTTCTGCATTCGGAGCCTTCCACCAACACATGGTTCCTTCAGTTCTCCTCTCCTGATAATAGGCTGACAGCTGGGTGGGGTGGCTGGACTAAAGATAAACTTAAAAAAACAAGGAGCAGACCCCCCAAATGGAGTCACTTGTGCTAAGCCCCTCCTCACCAAACCAAGACAAGGCTCTGAAGACTCAAACAGAAATTAGTTGAATTATTCATTTCTATTAAATATATTAATTAGGGTTGGTTTATAGGACTTCATAGTATCTGGCAATAATACATCAGAGTAATTATGTTTAAAAACATTTGGACAGAAAGAGATGGCGCTGTTATGCAGTTGTTCCTCCGCCTAGCGTCAGTCTCGGCCTCTCCCGAAATGCCACTTCCCACAACCACATTCCACTCTTTGCTGGAATCGTCCTGTCCCCTCCCATGTGCCTCTGAACGTCTTCAATTTTGCACAGCTCCGTGGAGCTCCTCTCTTTCTGCAGGATGACCCACTGCCCCATTAGTGAACCACCAAATAAGGGCAATACGATCTTTAAAATGTGCTCCATTCAGTTTTCTTTTTCCAGTGCAACTGACAAGTCCCTCTGATGGTTCACTGTGGCCTTATGACTAAATTCTTTCTGATTGACAGTCAAACCCTTGTAGACATTGTGGGGCATAGAGGTGTCATTGGCATCCGTGGAACATGTGGTTTTTCAGCCCAACGTGAAAGGAATCAACCAGAATTGGGGTTGTGGAAATAATGGAGCTGAAAATGGCCATCATTAGGAGCCTGGATACCGGCATGACTGCAGAGCAGAGCCAGCCACCAACCTGGAAAATGGGAAACAAGTTTCCTCCACGAGAGCCCTTGAATTTGTAACATTTCATGGGACAGCATTGTATGTTTTTGGCTGGATGATATAGCTGGAATTATATGAGTGTCTTTCTTCATGCCAAGTGAGCTCATTGCATGTGATGCTCAAAAATAGCATTTGAAGGCATTTTACTTGTAGTATATTTTCAAATGGGGGAGTACATAATGTTAATATTTTTTCAAAAATGTTGCTTATGATAGACGGTTCTTGAAAGCTGAAGCTGTCTCTCTGAAGACTTGCTGGAAAAACAAACATGCATTCATGTTTTCTCTTGTTTACTTACACATATATGCGGAGATTTCCTTCAAGTCTCTCTTTCTTTTTTTTTAATAAAAAGTCCAAGAAGTTCACGTTTCATTATAGGGGGTCAGAAAAATACTTGAGAGCTCATCAAATTGCAATCAGAGAACCTGTTTCAACTGCTAGCATTGAAGACATTGGGCTCATTAATAAATGTGTTTGATTCTTAGTTTTTATGTATGGAAAAGAATGTAAGAGGAATCAAATGATAGCACAAACATGCGGGAATCTGGAAAAGATACACAATAAATGCTGAAATTGCTCCTTATCATGTCAGTGTCTTTAGCTGACACGTCACATAAAGAAAATTTGGTTGTTTACATGATGTCCTATTCCCATGTCAGTGGTTGAATTGTTATTTAAGTGATGTAAGGGAGAAATATAAAGTTGTTTAGGAAAAGTATTTGAAACCAAATTACCAAGGCTCTACATTTTACCAGAAACTAGGAAATAACTTATTTTTCAGTATGGAAAATTGATATTTGTGTTGAATTTTTCATTTGCAGTGAAACATATAGAGTTCTAAGTTTGTTTAATCATGCAACTTTCCTTAGAACCTTTTTATCCGCCAATATGAAAAAACTTGAAAATGGCTATTTTTGATTTGTATTTTAAATAAATGTTGCTGGTCAGAAATATGGACAGCTCCACGGTGCCATGATTGATTGATCATCTGTTTAATAGCTAGGTACAATATGTTGCATAAATTAAATCTGCCTTGTTGATCAGTGATGTATCTATTTTACAAAAATTGATAATTTTTGAGTATCAAAAATTTTAAAATAACAATATCCTGAATCAACAATACAATGTGTGTGGATCACACCCTAAAAACAAATTTGCAGGTGGAATCTAATGATTTGAGTATAGCAATCATAGTTTATTCACCTCTGAACATTTTAAGGTATTTTTTTTCTATTTTCTGCAAGTATTTAACCAGCTGCCTGCTCTTTCTGTACTTGGGTGGGACTATCAGGCATGTTCCTCGCATATTACAACATAGACAATTATGAAACGTGTCACTTAGATATTTTATAAAATTATGCCCTCTGTCTAAACATGTTACAGAGGATACAGCCATTCATTTTTTGACTTTTTTTGGCAAATATCATATGGCACCCCAAGCTTTGCCTGTGGGAAAGGTGTAGTGTCACAGGACATGGAAATGTTGTCCTGGGAAACAGTGACTGTTACATTGATCCTACATGGTGACGGAATATGAAGGAATCGTGGAAAAGGAGAGACGTGTGTGACATGTGTGTGGGATTTCTCATTTTTCAATAGTTTTATCAAGAAATGACTTATGGTAGATAAATGCACGTAGTGTAGCATGATAATTATGTTTGTTAGTAAAATGCTGTTCTGTTTAAATCTAATGACACAGTAAGAACCATCTCAAATCTAACTATGTATATAGTTGGCAGAAGTCGTCTACAGCTTTTCTTCTTTTGAATTCAAAGTGTGGCTAAAATAAAGGCTGTTTCATTAACTATAGGACCCAGCAGCTTTCTGGGTGCATCACGCAAGCCTGGGCAGGCGCATTAGTGCCAATCCAAAGAATAAATGCAGTTAGGAACAGGCGAAAACAATGATTGCTAACCAAAACCGTCATTCTTCTAAAACCAGGGCGTGTTTTCAACCTGGAGCCACAGAGCTGGATTTATATGTGTTTCACGTATGAGATAATTTTGTCTGCCATCTTTCATGCCTTCGTTTCATAACATGCAAAGTACAGCAGCCATGAGAAATACATGGAGCTTGGAACATTAATAAGGGATTGGAATCTGTTTCTTCCTGAAGGTTTTATATGTTCAGACACCTTCCCATCCCAGGTAGCATATAAACTAAATTCAAAAGAAACATCACCGGCATGCATCTGAGATATGCAACATTTAGACTTAAGTGCCTGAGCTCAGAGAGCCATGTCACTCTACCTGTAACCACTTACTCTGAGGAACCAAGACTGCATATATATGTATGTGTATATATATATACAGGAAGGTGTACCACAGTTCATGCTCACATTCCAGAATTATAATCTTAAAAAAAAGCTCTGCTTATCACATGTATAAATTAGAGAGTCAGATGATGAGCAATTCCAAGCGTGAACCAAAACTGTAGTTTTCTTGAAGAAAGGTCACATCGTTGGGAGACTCAGCTATAAGGGAAATTATGTTAATTGAGAAATAATGTTTTTGTTCTAATGCTGAAAACCATCTAGACCCATGACAGCATATTAAGGACTCTGTATTCCAAGTCTATGAAAATGGAGAACCTGCATGATTAATATATAGTTTTCTCTCTGTGTCAGCTGCTTTACAAATATACCACATTTTATTACCTCCAAGACTGTCTGACTCGATGTAACCTGGAAACTTCAAGTAAGTCTCACAGTAGGTCCTCAGTAGACTAAGATTTTAAGCTCACATGAGATGTCCTCCCAAGTACTTCTCAGCTTATAACATCAGGGAACAAAATACTGCTCAACCATCTCCCCAGGATTCCTAATGAGTATGGAAGATAGAGAAGGAGGAAAATCGTGGATCTCCTTGCATATCACGCTGCACAAAGAATTTAAGGAGAATTGCCATAATTTTGATAAATACATATTTCTGAAAATTATGTTTGAATCCAATCAGTTGAGTGGCGTGCAGATAATATCTCAAAGAAAAACATTCATGTGAATTTTTGAGTTTCACTAAACATCTCTTTGTTTTCATCTGTAAAGGAAACCATTAAAATCTAGGGAGTGATAAACACTTCCAGTGTAAACGGACAGGCATCGCTTGTTCAAAGCACACTGAACTCACAGAGGCAGGAATATATAGGATATTTGAATAGGAAGATGACAATGGAATCTCCAAGGATTGTGTTTTCATTTTTATTATTGCATTTATTCTAAATCTTTGGGTGTAGCACCCACGTTTAATCATTTTAACCTCCTGTTTTAAAGACTACATCAACCTTATCTAGTTTATAAAACAATGAATTGACTGGTGATTTATTTCCCCATAAAACAAGCTTGGCTACCGACAGGATTTCCTTTAAGCTGAAAAAATTCCTCACTCTCTAGATTTGAGTTACATACTTTAAACTGACAGATTCTTTCAGTCCAACAGCCAATGTGGTTGTCTTTGCCCCCATGAAGAATGCCCTTGGCAGAAGACCCTTGGCCCAACAACACAGACTCAGTAAGTGTGCAGAGCTGTCGGCTCCCCCACTGAAAACTGTGGTCCTAAATGGATGCTGTGTGATCCCGTGTAATTGCAGATAATTTGCTAGGATGCAGTTTGTATTTTTGCATTGACTTGAAGACGTGCATGTTAAAGGCTCATAAATTAATGGCTGTCTCCTAAGTTAGTGGTGTCAGGGTCATGTTCTTAGGCAGAACCTCTGTATGGCAAACAGGGTGGTTTGTCCAAGGCTGCGTGGGAGTAAAACCATCTTGCTTTCACGACATTCAAGAGTTTTCATTTGACTTGAGGTAAAAGGAAGCATAGATGAGTGTTCCTGCAAGGAGTGGGTAGACGTCATTGGATAAAATGAGCCTTGCTTCAGCCTCTGGAACCCTGTGCTTTTCTTTTCCCTATTTTTTTCTTTTTGTCCTTTTCCTATCATTTCTTTCTGCCCGTCTTCCCAGGTATAAATAGCCCCAAGTCGTGTCTTTATGTTATTTCATTTTATTTTATTTTTATTTTTATTATTACTTTTTTAAGGCCATATCCCCATGCAAAACAGTTTATTAGAATTTACATCTGTTCATTTAATGTGGTTAAAAATAACTTTTGTCACATCATCTCAGAGAACCAGTGTGACTATGATTTCACTTTTTAGCTTGTTGTTTTGATGTCATTTAATGCAGCACAAGAGAACTCACATAAATGCTGTGGATATTCTAACACTGAAATATCTATATAAAGTGTGTCAAATCCCTTGCTTGTTTGGGCCTCAGTTTCACTATGTATATAATTACAAGGGTGAACTAGCTGATTTTGAAGAACTCTACCCCATTATTGTCTGTAATTCTGTAACTACACCATTGGACATAATAATTCTTTTCATCCACACCTTCAGTATTGTAGTCTTTGAGAGTAAACAGTGCATCATGTCCTTATATGGGCACTCAAAAGCAAAATGATGTCTCTTTTATTTACTTGGACTCACAGCTTTCTGCAGGTTCCCACCTCTAACTTTCCCATACCTTTATTAAGATTCATAATCTTATCATTGGAAAAGAACAAGTATTTTTCATTTGAACACCCAAATAAACAAGGACACTGCTCAGTTGACTTGCAGGGTATGTGGATGTAGGAGCTATAGATCGGGAAGAGACTTTTTTTGTTTGTTTGTTTGTTTTTGTTTTTCAGTTGAGATATAACACACATATCATAAAACTCACCCCCCCCTTTTTTTTTGAAAGGGCATCTCTCCTATTTATTGATCAAATGGTTGTTAACAACAATAAAATTCTGTATAGGGGAGTCAATGCACAATCATTAATCCACCCCAAGCCTAATTCTCAACAGTCTCCAATCTTCTGAAGCATAACGAACAAGTTCTTACATGGTGAACAAATTCTTACATAGTGAATAAGTTCTTACATGGTGAACAGGACAAGGGCAGTCGTCACAGAAACTTTCGGTTTTGATCACGCATTATGAACTATAAACAATCAGGTCAAATATGAATATTCGTTTGATTTTTATACTTGATTTATATGTGAAACCCACATTTCTCCCTTTATTATTATTATTTTTTAAATAAAATGCTGAAGTGGTAGGTAGATGCAAGATAAAGGTAGAAAACATAGTTTAGTGCTGTAAGAGGGCAAATATAGATGATCAGGTGTGTGCCTGTAGACTATGTGTTAATCCAAGCTAGACAAGCGCAATAAAACATCCACGGATGCAGCAGATTTCTCTCAAAGCAGGGGGGGTGAGGTTCTGAGCCTCACCTCTGTTGATCCCCAATTTCTCACCTGATAGCCCCCCTGCGACTGTGCCTGTCTTAGGTTGTTCCTCCCTTGAGGAATCTTACCCGTCTCTGGCTAACCAGCCATCTTCCGGGGCCATACAGGGAAATGTAAAGTTGGTAAGTGAGAGAGAAGCCATATTGTTTGAGAAGGTTAGCTTTTTACTTCTTTGCAGATTTATGCCCTGTGGCTTCTATGCCCAGCATTTGTCTTGAGGTGTCTTTACCACCTGGAGGAATTATGTTACTCGGTACGTGTCTTTATTTTAAAACAAGATCTGTTGTCCTTACAGCTCCACATGCGGAGGACAGCAGGCTTCTCAAATCACACTTCCCGGTATTTCACACACCTTCTTTTTAGGAAAAGCCGTGTTGGTTATCAGGCATCAGCATATGTGCTCACTTTTCCTATTACTTCAGTTTGCCCCTGCCTTTCATAGTCCCGCAAAGGCACATCATTTATAAACACATCCCAGACCCTGTTTTCAGTACATTGATTTGATTGATGTCTTTGTAATTTAACCTTCTTCCGTATTTCCTTCTCAAGATAGAGGATTCTCCCTCCTGACCCCGTAAATAACACATTTATCTCCCTAATCTTCTTTCAAAGCCATGTATTTAATGACTTTCCCATAGTAAGGCTCTCCTTCTGAGGTCTTCAACCTGAGCTTCCACAAAAATCCCCATTGCTCTTCTAAAAGGTTCTCCATGGTCCTTCCTCACAGCATCTCCAACTTGAAAACGTCATCGGTGATGTCATGGGCTTTCTTTAGCAATCTGAACACATCACATTCATTGTACATTATATTTACAGAACATGCTGCCAACTCACTGGGGGACATTGTCATAAACTAGACTACATAGATTAGGTCAAATAATAAAAGAGAATATCATTCTTGAACATTGCCTAGACCCTGTGACCTCCTAGGAACTGGAAATGTCACGTGTGTATGTTTTTGCCCATTTTTATAGCACAAGAACCATTGAACATATGTTCACAGGACGAAATGCTCATAGCCTAAATGAAACAAGACTTAAAAAATTTAAAAATGAACTTTGGAGATTGGTGCAAAGGTGCTTAAGATGAGGCATATATATTCAGAAGCTTCTCACAAGGAAGTGTTCACATGCTTATAAATTAAATAAAAATTGAAATTTAGTATTCCCCTTTTAATTAAAGGAGAATTTGAGACTAATTTTAAATGGACCGGGTGCTCATTCCCTATTTTTTTTCAAGTGTAAGATTTGTTTCTCGTTTATGACAATAAGCCCTGAGATAAAAAAAGAGAAATTCTCATTAAAACGTATAACACAGAACACTTGTCTTTTTCTCTCTGATGCCGATTCATGACTTATGCATAATTCTGTTAGGTTTGACTTCACAAGGACTTTTATTTGAATTAAGTAAGTATCTTTGTAGGAAGTTTGATCCCGAAATGCCTGAGAGGCTACAATGTTTTTTCAATAAGATCTGAGCTAGGGAACATCACACAGTAATGTCGTAACACAAAGTCCTTTGAATTGGAAGGAACGGCAGCTGACTTTGTTATTACAGGTCTGCACTCAAATGGGGGCCTGGTTTTCAGAGCAGAGTTATGGTGTGCAGTAAGTCAGAATGGAGAAAGGCACCCCAAGTGTACCTTTTTGGGAACATAGTTGCAGTTTATCGATTGCATCCCTGTCTCATAAGCATGGAGGCAAAGCAGAAAGGTCTTACCCATGCAGGTTCGCCTAGCCCGTGACTGTGGCTGGGTGGAGACTTTCACTCCTTTTCACATATGATAGCAAAATAACAATTGATCCCACACAGGTGCACGTCCAAGAAAATGAAAGTAATGTGTCCTTATTTCACACTAGCATTCAAAAGGAACATGCCTCCCTGTTCTGGTTACACTTCAAAATAGTAGATTGCAGTAGATGCCAGGATCTTAGGAGAAGCCATTAAATCTAGAGCCTTACAGTTTTATGGGAGCCTCCTTATGGAACTATTTTTTACCAGACTCGAGTGGCAGAATATTTTTATGGACCAATGACCTCTCCCCCAAAAATGTGAACAACCAGGGCTGCCTTGGCGTTGACTAAACGTGATACAATTTCAAGGATCTTCTTGTAGCATTTCTCCAATAAATGCATTTTTCACATCAGCTGTTCTGAGTGGAGTTGCTGTGACACATTTTCCTTTCTTTACAAGCATGTATTTTTTTGGATGGGTTCAAAGAGATAAGATGGGGCACCACCCCTTGAATGTCACAGCAGGACTGAGGTGGCATCGGCTTGGGACCGAACCTTAGCTGGCCATTGAGAATTGCCAGAAAGTCAACTTGCTGTGCGTTCAAGGAAATCAAATCCAAACCAAGTCACAAGTATCTCTTGACACAAGTAAATAATTCATACATTCCAGGAAGAAGAACAGTCAAGAAAAAGCAAACCCCAGTCTCCTTTTTAAAAATAAAATTGACTGTATTACTTGCAACCACAAGGAACATCCTCCGAACTTGAATGTTTTGAAGTAAAAAATTAATATGTACAATTACAGAGCTCCAAATCTTTATCCCAATGTTATTCACATAATTTTTTTTTCTTTTTTTCTTCTCAAGGTTCAAGAGATTTACTTACCTATTTTCAGAAAGCTGTGTACTTGAATTGTTGAAGCACATTTGTAATCTGTTCCCACAGGAAAGCAGATACTTAGGAAAAGATGGTTTCTGGAAGGGTAGGTAATAACCATCTCACCGTGTGTGTCCCAATACAACCATTTTTACAGCATCCCACCAAATTATTGTCCAGCTTGTGCTTGTACCTCTGCAGGGACAGAGAATTCAATACCTTGAGGAAAACTAGAATTTATAAACTTTCACTGAAATGTGACTAAAAGGATAAACTGTGACAATGTAAAAATGGTGTATCTGTCTTCGTTTGCAATGAAGAAAAACCCAGCATATCTTACCTTATCCTGAGTTAATTTAGAAGTCATATTTGCTTGCCATTTTAAATTCTGAAACAGGTTTCACACACAACTGATTCCTGAACAGCCGAGGAGTTAGAGGCACTGAAAAATCCACTTTCAACTTTTTGATTCCCCCAAAACATAACTAATAGTTGGGTATTGACCAGAAGCCTTAACAATAACATAACAGTTGACTAACAAATGTTTTTTGTGTTGTATAGGTTGTATACTGTACTCTTAACAATAAAGGAACCTAGAGAAAAGAAAATTATTTTAGATGATTGCAAATCTTCAAAAATATTTCCAATATTATTACTGGAAGTGCAAACCTGTGTTGTTCAAGGGTCAACCGTATATTCAATCTCATGACAGTCACAAAGTTAAGTCAGGTTCCCACAGCTTTTTTTTTTAAGTTTGGCATCGAGATTGTGAAAATGTCTAACACTAAGTAAATGGGCAATTTGTGTTGGTCCTTTTGTCCAAGACATTAAATAATGTTTGATGAATAAAAACAGTGAGTTTCAAAGACACCAGCTAAGTTGCCAGAGATCTTGTTACAACTCACATTTCCTGCTTTAAAAAAAATTCTATGACCTTTCTAATCCGTCATGCGAATTTTCTGGTTCTCAAATAGGATGGAATATTTTTCAAGACACTCCTTTTTTCCCAAATTGGTCTTTACTTTTCCTAGAAGGTTATTTATTACCCTCTATGACCGTACTAGTTAAAGACAGTTTAAGGAATTTATACTTTTGTAATAATTTGCCTGCCTGCCTTATAAATAATCATGCATATGGGGACCAAGACAAAATATGTTTAGATTCATCTCTGCTGATCATTCTTTGTGTGAATGAACCCAAATCACATTTCTTGGTATCCTAGAATGCTTTTTTCTACCATTTTCTTCTAATTTTTCTAATTCTTTTTATTGTATTAAAAAAATACCATATAACTTAGAATTTTAACCATTTTAAAGGGTACAGTTTTGTTACTTTTGGATTTATTTTGAGATTTAATCGACATACAACATTGTTCAAATTTAAGGCATATAATTGTTGACCTGGTGCATTTATATGTTGTAATACAGTCACCACCATGGCATTAGCTAAGATCTCCATCACAATCACGTAATTATCGCTTCTTTATTTTGGGGAGTGAGAACATTTAAAATCTAGTCTTGGCAATTTTGCAGTATAGAATACCATATTGTTGACTATATCCACCATTCTGCTCTCTTTCTTCAAGTTTGGTCTCTTTAGATTCACGTATGGGTGATGGATGACGTGCAGTGTTAGTTTTTCTCTGGCTTATCTCACTAAGCGGAACCTCTTCAAGGTGCATCCCTATGATCACAAAGAGCAGCATTTCCTCCTTTTTCATGGCTGAGTAATATTCCACCACAGACACATACCACATCTGCTTTGTCCATTCAGTGGCATTAAGTATATTTGCAGTTCGGTACAACCATTACCACTGTCTAGTTCCAAGGCTTTTATTTTTTATCACTGTAATGGAAACCCAGCACATATTGTGTAGTCACTCCTGCCTGCTGCCCTCCCGCCAGCCTCTGGTAGCCACAAGCCGTTTTCTGTCTCTAAAGATTTCCCTGTTCTGGACACTTCGTGGAAATGGAATCTACAACAGGCAGTCTTTTGTACTTAGCTTCTTGAGCTTGGCGTATGTTTTCAAGGTTCACCACATCATAGCTTCATCCCTTTTTAGGCATCCAAATAAGATTCTGTGGTGTGGATAGACCACATTTAGTTTATCCATTCATCCCTTGGTAGATGTTTTCCTTGCTTCCACCTTCTTGCTGCGGCAAATGGCAATGCTGTGCTCATGCATGGACACGTATTTGTTTAAACCCCTGCTTGCAATTGTTTTGGCGAAGAGGGTAATCCTCTACCGAGTTTTGTGTGTCTTGTTTTTCTATTTCAACACACGTACATGTGATTTCCACAAGCGCACGTAAACGCAAAGTTGTAACAACGTTCTTTCTCATCCAAGGACGGATATCCTTTAAAGCAATCATTTTATACTGCACACAATTTATAAAGGGAGAGGGTGTCTGAAAATAAGCAAAATATATTTTGATGTGGGAGAATTTGGTGTTACCTGGTCCCATCGCAAATTGCTGTCGGATCCAAGTCAAGTTAGAAATTCACTTAAATATGTGAACGGCAGCTGTTAAAAATGACCCAGGAATTCACTGGCACTTAAAACAATTTTAAATAGAAGTCTAGGCAAACGGCTGATATTCACAGCAATTATCACTTTATTCTCTTTGTAGCAAGTATTACTTCTGGGTCTTTGGACATCTGCATGCATTACATCATTTCTGTGTGTAACAGAAATCTATGGCAAGATTGAATCATATATACATCGATAAATTTGCCCAAAGTCTGCAAACCTAATTGAGGGAATCTTTTTCTTTTTCCTCACTAAAAAATGGCAACTAGATACAAATATCTGAAAAAAAGTTCTCACTGAACTACATTTGCACCTGAAGGTATATATGCTTCAGTGCAAATCTCAGGTCACAATTAAAAATAATTCCTCCGGGATAAATGAAGATAAAGCTGATGGCGTGGAGGCACTTGCAGAAAGTGTACCCTGCTAGACACACAAATTGGTCTTTTGCACAGGATGTTATAAATTAGGGAACAGGACAGTTTAAGGAGCTCCAGACTGGTCCACGTTCTCTGTTGTTCCAAGACTCACGGTTGTTTGCATAAGAGTGAACAGCAGGACAGGGTAATTACCACAGTCCTTCTCCCAGCACATTAATCTGTCCTAAACGGTGGGGAGTCGATGAAGCAGAAAGGAACCCAGTGGCAAGTATTTCTTCTGTATGTGGCAGACCTCAAACCCGGTTTAAATCATGACACGCCAACTTGTAATGTATCTTATGCTCTCCCTATCAGACATTTAGACACCAGGTAGAAATATGAGATTCAGAGAGGTTTCTAAACACTGGGTACATAGATGTTGGCTAATGAGTGTTCTGTATAAATGAGACCCCTGTGCGTCTGCTGCTTCCAGGACAGCCGCATACTCATCGACGAACATCATTTCCTTCTTCCTTCCACAAGAATTGGAGCTAATGGTGTACAGAAGATAACCAAGACATAAGCTTTTTTGATTTTTTATTTTTGTTCCTTTGTAGATTTATTCTTCAGTCATTTCATTATGGAGTTTCTCTTCCCATTCTTTATTTTTGTCATTTACATTGGGATGGCGTCTGGACTGTAAGATCTATTTTGAACTGAATGGAAATGGAAACCCTTTATAACTTGCGGTGTGCACGAGAAGAAAAATTGCATCTCTGAATGCTTATGTTGGAAAAGAACTCTCAGATAAAGGATCCAAGCGGCTGCTTTAAAAGCCAGAAAAATGAGCAAAGTAAACCAAGAATAAAATGAGGAAAGAAATAATAAAGTGAAGAACAAAAATCAGTGAGAGACAAAGCAGTTAAACAACTGATAAAAACCAATTAATTCAAAAGCTGGTTCCTTGGGAAGGTGCAATAAAATTGATGAATTTGCAGCCAGTCTGGTCAAGAGAAAAAAAAAAAAGACAAAAGGTGTGAAGAAATAAATTAGGGTACATTACTGAAGAGTTCACAAATATTAGTATAATAACATGAATATTATGAACAGCTTATGCTGACAATTTACATGAGGTGAGCAGACTGCATATGACAGACACATCGCCAAAACTTAGAGAAGGATCAAAGAGAGCTATTGTGTATAGCTAACCAATATAATTTGCAATAAAAATTATTTTCCCGGAGAAAACCTGGAGATGGTTTATCAGATGGAACTTTAAAAACAAAATTAATGGGATAAATAATACCCAACATATGTAAAATCATGTAGAAAATTGAAGGTGAGTATACACACCCTAACTCATTTTACGAGGCTACTATAATCACAATGTTAAAAAGACATATTAATAACAAGGAACTACCAATGAGTAGCCAAGTGAATCTAGCTGCAAAAATCCTTAAAGAAATATTTCTAAACAGAATTCGGCAATGTATAAAAATGATCATACGTCTTGGTCAAGTCTGGTTTAATCACAAGAATATAAGTTCTGTGTAACATCCAGTAACCGTTAGCATAAGTCAACCTATTAACAGAATAAAAAATAAAGATCTGTATATGAATATGAAACATTGGCCAAGAATGAAACAGAAAAAGCAGTTGAAAAAAATCAAAAACAAGAGCTAAAAATACAGCTTTTCTATAAGAAATTATAAGAGCAATCATTTGCGACCTTCAGTTGGGAAAGCATCTCCTAGGTAGATCACACACACACACAAAAAAAAACATGGACTATAAAGGGAAATAATAATAAATTGCATGTTGTTAATATTTAAAACTCCCATTTGTAAAAAGACACCTCAGAATGGGGTAAGGCAACCCAACAATTAGGAGAAAGGCTTTACAAAAAAATGAAAGTTCTTTTTCAGCGCAATATATAAAAAACTTTTACAAATGAACAGTAAGAAAAATAAGACAATGAAAATGATTTGAATGGGCAATTCAAACAGACATTTAAATCCAAAAGATATGCAGACGACCAATGAGCACATCAAGATCTAGAATCAGTATCATTAGTCATCAAGCACACTAATTCAAACAGAGATACCACCGCATACATCCTGGAGGGGCTAATATAAATATTTTATTTTTTATATAAAATAATACACAAAAATAAAACATAAATACATGTGCATATATATAAAACAACAATGTGGGTGAATCTCAAAAACTTACACTGTGTGAAAGAAATGAGACATAAACACAACATTTTAAATTTTGATCCAGTGTATTCCTCAAAGATTCTTTTTCTACAGCTTTCTAGAAAAAGTTAAAATACAGTGACAAAAACAAGTAATTCTGTCAGAGGCTGGGAGTGGGAGCCGTCTGCTCAAAAGCATGAGGGATATTTTTTAGGGTAATGGAAATGTTTTTTTCTCTCCATGGTGGTTATATAACTGCATCCGTGTCCCCAGTGTATGCAGTTTAAAGGAGGTTGAACTTGGCATGCACTAAACTCCTGGTGAGCTGTATTTTCATCTCAGTTGTCTTTATTATTATGATTGGAATGCCAATGTGGAGCCATTAACAACTAATTTTCTTTAGGCAGTATTTGCCTTTTCATTATAATGCTTCAAAATAAATGTTCCTAATAGTAGCCATGATTCTTTAGCACTAGGTTCCAAGTAAATGTTTCAGTAGGTTTTAGGAATGCTTGACCTCGTTGAATTCAAGCTTCCCATTTTCCTACTTGGAATGTTTAAGACATTTTCTCAAGAGTTTACAGGCTTAACTGGCTCCCTTGAACACATGAACACACACACACACACACAATTCATTTTCCTTTCTTACAAAATATCAAGAGACTATGGGGTTTAAATGACCTCTGATTGATTAAAGAGCTTGTTCAGTGCACATTAGAAATTGCCTCAGGCCAGCCTCACCATATGGGAAAAAATAAATACAGTAACTGGAAATTGTCATTACTTTCAAGCAGCACTTTGGTTATTTAAAGAACGTTATTCGCTAAGTTCTTTTTCGCAACAACTGTAATCAAGGCTGTATGTGGGGAATAAAATGTAATGCAACAGTGCAAAATGACCCGGGACTTCACTGGAGTCCGTTTGCCTCAGGGGAATAGGGTTGGCACAGTGTTTGTGCCTGTTCATTTCAGGGTTGATGATGAAGAGCAACGTCAGTCTAAAATTTTTGTTTCAGTCCTTTTTCCTAAATAAAGCCACTCACGTACTAATTCAGAGATTGGCATTTAGCCACTGTAGTAGGGTTCTCCAGAGAAACTATATATGCACAAACTCAGCAATAATAGCATATATACCTTGTATATGTTATAGGTTTATATGTTATCTATTGATCTATTGCATACATACATGTGTATGTATTACATGCATATAGATATAGCAAGACATTGATTTTAAGGAATTGGCTCCCATTACTATGGATGTAGGCACACTGAAATCTGAAGTTGAAACCAGCAGGCTGGGAATCCAGCAAGAGGTAATATTGCAGATTAAGTCTGAAGATCCCTCCTTCTCAGGGGACATCAGCCCCTTTTCTCCTAAGACCCTCACCTGATTAGATGTGGCCCATCCACATTATGAAGGGCAATCTGCTTTATTCAGAGCCTATTGATTTAAATTTTAGTCTCATCTTAAAAATAAAATGCGTTCACAGGAACATTTAAACTCTGCATTTGAGAAAATAGATGAGTACAGTGGAGATACACGAAATTAACCCTTGCAACCTCTCTATCACCAATTTGCTGGAATTAACTTATGAATCATCAAAGGTAGTTTAAACAAAATCTGTGGTTGTCTATTTAACTTGTCTGGCTGTGCGGCGGGAGACCTTCTCTTATTATACATCATTGATCTGTTTCTTAACACTTCCTAATCTCTGGTCAAAAAGCCTTAATTATTCAGTTAGGACACAATTAAGTGCTAGAACCCTTAGAATATGGGAGTCAGAAAGTCCCCTTGTTTGGGCTACTATGTAGGCCCATTATTAGGCCACTCTCTCTGTATAATGATCATCAAATATTTAAAAAAAAGAATCAGACTAATATAAGGTCCAAAAGGTAAGGTCTGTCTACAGCCAAGTGAGGTTTCCACACAGCTGCTCCAAATCTTATTACGCGAGGGGGGCTCACGGGAGGCACGCCTCAGAGGCTTCCCATAGGGTGGTGTCAGGTTTCTCCATCATCCTCATGTGTATTTTTAATTTTTGGTTCACACACATGTGTCATCAATATCAACACAGGGAACAAAATAAGAATAAATTAAATGACCACATCAAGAGAACTTTTACACTTAACCAAGATAAACAAGTGCATTAAACAAATGTTGAACAGTGACTCGCTTGTGACCCCGAGCACGGCACAACACGTGTTTTAGTGACATTCTTTTATAAACATACTCTTTTTCAGCTTTGCTGACAGCTCTTCTAAAACACGGTTCAGCTTAGGAAGCAGCGTATTGGGGCGTCACCCTCCAAGGAGACCCCAAAATCAGGACTCTTGCGTCCTTTTCTGTTCTCATGCTTAATTCTTAAATCTGCCTCCAGAGACAGGGAGGGAAGCAAACAGGTATTGCTCAAGGATTGTTGTTATTTACAATTTCACAGAAATAAGTCTCAAATTTTAAGAAGCATCTGCATTTTCTACTCTGCATGGGATTCCGTGATATTGTCCACTGTTAGTCTTGCATTTGGGGCTGGGTATTGCTGCCCACATTTTTGTTATAGCAGATTCATCATTAAATGCCACAGGCACAATGCCATCCTATCACGATTCTGTTTCCTCGTGTGTATTTGCAAATGACATATACCTGTGAGGGCACCTCATCCTGTCCTGCCTGCCTGTTCCTTCTCCTATTACAGATTCATTTATAGATTCAAATCATTACCATTGTCCAATATGTGGATTCTTTTTTTAAAGCCTGAGCTGCTTATGTTTTGTTTGTTTTTTTTTAAAGCTTGAGCATCCTTTGTTTTCTTACAAATTTACTATGGCTGGAAGCAGATCTAAGAAGTGCAACGTAGAATTTTAACACTCAGTGCTTGCCGTGTTTTCTGTATAACTTTATTGTCTTTACTTAAGGAATTCAATTTGGGTAAGCGTATTTGTTAATGAAATTAGGATCATGAAACAGCACAGGCTTTTCATAGGCGAAACTTATATTGTCCAAGAGCTTTTCATTCCTTAGGCTGGCAAAAAAAAGCATGGTAAACTGGGTGTCTTTGAAATGACAGAAACGTTTTCCCTCACAGTGTTTTCTGGAGCCCGTAAGTTCGAAACCCAAGTGTCGGCAGGGCTGTGCCTCTCTGAGACTGGGCAGAACTTCCCCCACCTCGTCTAACTCCTGGCGGTTGCCGGCAGTCCTTGGCATTTCTTAACTTGCAGCTGATCATTCTGACCTCTGTGTCTGTCATTACATAACACACCCCCTGCATGCCTGTCTGTGTGTACATTTCTCCTTTGGATAAACACGCCAGTCGTATTGCATTAGAGCACACCTGAGTGAGTTCTGCTTGGTCACATGTGCAAGGACCTTATTCCCATACAAGGTCACACGCACAGTGCTGGAGTTCAGTATTTCAACATATGTTTTGGGGCAGCCCAGTTCAACCCATAACATCAAGATGCTGACCTTCGTGGTCTGTCACGAATGAACCATAAATCAACACCCTCCAATACCCACATCTCAGGGACCTTGATGAGAAGCTATTTTGGGGAAATGTACTGTTTGCTAAAGTACTGCCCCAGGGATTTAACCAAGCATGTGCTCTAAAACCCAAAATGCAAAAATACAAGTTTTTACGCTTCAGCCTGTCATGAGGTTGGCCTACGTGGACAACATCAGAATTCTGACTTATCTGGCATTTCCTTTGCACAAATGCAATACACATATTGGACACTGGGTTCCTAGATCAACATGGTCTCAGTGCTTCTTGTAAAAATATCATTTCAGAAGAATGCCATATTTGGGTCATTCTGGCACAGAGTTAGAGAAACATGACATTTCTCAGTGACTTCAATACACTGCTTTTATCCTTTTTCTAGTCTATCAGCAGCCTCCAGAATGAGGGAACATTATACCGTCTGTGCCCTGAGGGCCCTCAGCAGTGGCTCTATTGGTATTTTGTAAAATACATCCTTTATTAGAGGTCCACCCAGATGTTGGCAGCCTCTGTAGCTTCTTTCCCGCCACACACAGGTAGCGCTCTCCCTAAGTTGTGACCACAACACATGGTCTAACGCCCCTGCTTCTAAGCCATGGCCGTAGCAGCCACGTCAGGTGATTTCTCCCCCAGTTCACAGCAGGCGTGTAAGCCAGAAGCATACGCTCAAAGGGACTTGCTGAATTCATCATCGTTGCACATACTCATTGAAATGTGTGTCATGCACTTTGGTAAATGCTTTTAGATGCATTAGTTCATTTTGTCTTCAGAGCAGCAATGGAACAGAAACCTAGTTTCTACTTGGGAAAAGGGGAAGCAAGCTGCTGCCAGCCGCGGGGGGTGGGGGGTGGACCCTGGTCTTCCTTTTCCATTTTGCCAAGTTCCCTTCTTGCCTTTGCACCTCATGCATCCTGAGCTGGCCTGGAGCCCACTTAATTAGCTTTGGGCACTGCCTACGGGGCTTGCCAAGGACCGTTGCTGCAGAGCAAGTGATGAGGATATTTCTGTTGCTTGCGTGGGAGGTGTGCACTGAGCTGGATTCTTTCTGTCTGAGATTCTCTCCTTGTAACAGAGGCCATTGGGGAGATGCATTAACTTTCCCAGGCCATTAAGGTGTTTAATGGAAATAATGACTGGCGGAGACCCCCAGATGGTCACCTGGGGGCCTCACCCCATTAATGCAGGCTCAGAATGACCTCCTCCACATGCATTCCAGGGGGAGCACTGGGAAGGGGCGGATATTACAGTGCCATTGAAGTAGGGGGGGCAGCCTGCACCTGTCTCTCACTCTAGGCTGGGTCAGCTCACACATTGGGGGTGCTGGTCCACCAGGAATATGCATCTGCTGCAGAGAGAGAGAGACAGGGGACACCTCCTTTCTTTCTCCCCCTGGGTCACAATACAACCGTCTGTACCAGCTATTGGACCATCTCCGTGTATGAGAAAGATAACATGAACACTGCTTTTCCTTCTCTTTGCCTGACGTAGGTACTTGTGTTGGTGTATTTTGAACAAGTTCGATGTGAGCCTGCTCCCACCCCTGGTAGTTCATTATATAGTTCCAGTTTTCTTTCTGCTTGATATTGTGAGCTCATCTTGGACCAATATGTCATTTGGAAAAGCTTTGCCCTGTTTTCAGATAATTGGGAATTTTGTGTTTATGTTCTTGTGGTTGCAGTCTAACTTAGTACCACGTGAGGCCACAGAATGTTCCCTGTAAAATTCAGTCGTTTTGAAAGAGCGTAGACTTGTCTTAGATTCCCACATATTTATAAAAATCAGTTGGAAGTCCCAAATACACTTAAAAAGGATTGCACACCCTTGCATTTTTATTTCAATCAGTTTGACCAGTTGTGTCAATATATTGTCAAAATTGCCTTTATTCTTACTAACTTTTCCCTGAGTTATATATCAGTTTCTGTGATCATCGTGGTGAAGCCACCCACTCTGATTCTCTATATCTCCATCTTTTCCTTTATTTCTGTCAACTTTTTCGACCCTTTATCACTTACATGCATTTGGGTGGAGATAGTTAGGAGTATTTTGATTAGGTAACGCTTAATTTGTTCTATAAAAAGGAAGACAGATCAGTAATTAAACTCATAACTCTGTAAGATCATGAGTGACCCCTTAAACACTAGCAATTATGGCCGTAATTAAATGTAATAAATTGGGTGCCACAATTAAGAACGCCCTTGGAGGGCTTTGAGGGGACTTAGCCTCATCTCCAATGAATACACATTATGTACTCCTTTCTACTTAGCAGTTCATTTCTAAATCTCTCCATGTTAAAAAACAAATAAGTTTCCATTTTAACTTTTCATGGTAGCATTTCTCTTTTCTCTCTCGTGTCCGGTATCAAGTAACGTCTTATGTCCTCATGCTGGCTTCATGAAACTAAGGTGGTTTAATACACAGACTGATGTCTTTCATTAGATTATGCTCTCTTTACCCAAATTGGCATTGGTCCTTTGACTTTGAATATTTTTAATAAATGACTGTTGTAGCTAATTTATTTCTATATTAGATTAAGCAACATGTTTTTTCATATGTCTAATGATGTGTGTCTTTTCTGTTGTTGAAAAATGGTCTGCACCCTCTCATTAGAAAGCTGCACCCTGGCTGTAAATCAGGTCTCCCGGAATGAGCTGCATTACATTGATGAGCTAAGATAAGTTCCCTGGGAGAACAATTAATGGTGTAATATACATGATCTGGCTCAGTCGCTGTTCATGGTTTACAGAATATGCATTCAAATCAAAAGTAAGCGTATGTGGTACTCATTCAATATTTGAAAGTTTTTAATAGTTCTAAACGTTCATTGGGATTGCTTTACATAGATCTGTCTATTGAAGCATGAGCTCACCACCATGCTTGGCTTTTCTAAACTTTTATCCCAAAAAGAAGTCGAACATAGACATTCTGCAAATGGCTTCTGGAGCATAAATATCAGAACTATTACATGTTCTAGATAAACGACGAAGAGTCCCATCTTGCGTCTATGGAATCAGCAGGCGACAAGCGGTTATAAGCTGAAATCACCCTTGTTCCATCCATATGTAGTTCTTTACTTTCTCGTCTCTTGTGTGTCTGCAGCTGAATCTTGGAGGAACGAGTTTCATTTTAAAAGGCATTGGAAATTTATTTGCTTCCTCCTTTTTGTCTAAACCATCAGTGGTCCATTCTCTGCCCTACTTGCTTAAATCACTTTTTACAGGCTACTCACAAGTCATCCCAGGGCAGTGTCAGACCCACAGCAGCCCGAACCAGAGGGTAAAAGCCTCTTGGGTTCTATCAGACCGAAGGCATCCTCTGCACCGGGACAGGCGCCGTTCCTCGGAACATCCCCTGGAGCCACCGAGACGTGTGGCGAGCCGTTGTGTCTACGCTCCGGGCGGTGGGAAGCTTGGAAAAGTTCCTCTTCGATTTATTTTCTTTCTGGGAGCAAACTACATCTAACATAAAAATTACCATCTTCATGATTTTTGAAGTGTCCCATTCTGTGGCATCAAATATACTCACTGTTGGGCAGCCATCCCCACCGTCCATCTCCAGACTTTTCACCTCATCAAACAAACTGTCCCATGTCACATGAGCCCCCTCACCCATGTGGGATCCCTGGGGATCCCTCCTCAGCTGTTTCAGGGTGTGCCTTTCTGAGCTGCTGAAACATCACATCTCTCCCCTGATTCCCTCCTGCTTTATTTCTCCTGTTGTCTCGGGCTGTTCCTCCTGTGAATCGCACACCAGTCGTGCATGCTTAGCAGTGTCTTTTTGGGGTCAAATCCTCCAATCTGTCCCTCATGGCCTCTCAACAATCTGCTCTGCCTGCTTCAAACTTCTTGTACCTCTGCTGGGTTGAATGGTGTCCGCCGAAATCCATGTCCACCCAGAACATGAGCACGGGATGTTATTTGCAATTAGGGTCTTTGCACGTGGGATTAACTGAAGAACATGAGAAAAATTTCTCCTTGATTGGGGTAGCCCTAAATCCAATTACTTTGTCCTTATAGGACACAGAAAGAGGACGCACAGACAGAGAGGAGAAGCCAGGTGGAGACAGGGGCAGAGACGGGAGGGATGCGGCCACAGGCCCAGGGCTGCCTGGAGCCCCCAGATGCTGGGGGAGATGAGCATTTCGTCAGTTGTCAGAGCAGTCCTTCTGTTCTCCTCAAAATGAAAGTCACAAAATGCAAAGGATGAGTGAGGCATGCAGGAGGCTCACTGTGAGTAGAGTTTTGTACCAAGTCAGAAGAAACGCACAGGGGAGACTCCAGCCTCCCACAAAGGCTGCCTTAGGTAAAAGTGCAATGCCTTCCGGTCTATGCAGCTCGTCTCCTCCCGCGCCCAGACATTCACTTAAAACCTGAACGTGTGTCTAATCAGAAAGGCATTAGCATTTAAGCTGCGGTCTCTGGGTGCCTCCAGAGATTTTTCTTGTCACGTTAACTGCTAAACATTCAAACTTGAGTGCGAAAGAAAACACCTCTTACGTGAGAGGCACTAAGCTGTCATGAAGGATAATAGGCACCTTACATTTTTGCTGGGAGTCTTCAAGGCTAAACGCTAACTGCATCATTTTCGTCATTCAGTCATCATTAAAAGGAAAAACAAAAATTACCTGCTTTTCTCATATGCGATCTGCAGACAGACACTGTGTGCCAGAAATAACTCTGATGTAACATCAGACCTTATGCCTTATTTGTGGCGCCTGGTTTATATTATTTGTGGTTCTCACGGGAGAAGAAATGGCATTGTTCCTTTCGAGAATAATTTGTGGCTCCTAGAGCTCAAAGGATCCCCGACTGATCTAAGCAGACGAGGCAGGAACTTGGACAGTGGCAGAAAAGCAGATGTGTTGCTTGGGGGAAGTTCAGAGTGGCCAGGAAATAGCAGCATGCACTGTGCTCTTAAAAATACCCAGAAGGACAGAAAATGATGGGATGTCAAGGAAAGCTGTTACACCTCTATTAACGACTTTTCCTGGACAGGAGTCCAGAAAATGCCCAAAAGCCCTCGATGCCATCTAGGCATGCAGCAGAATACAAAGTACAATGGGTGCATGGTTTGCAGAAAACCAGCCTGATTTCCAAGACCCCAGGGGCCAACGGCTATTGGTGTGACCTTGAAAAAAAACAACAATCTGCTCCCTCAGGTGAAACTCCGGGAAAACGGCCGTACCTTGAGCCAGTCAGTGATTTAACCTCACACCTGGCTCGGGGCCTGGCCGATGGTTGGTAATAAATGGTCACCCCTCTTCTGTCCATCTGCTCAGTAATATGGGAAGCGGACATGCATAAGGAGGGGCTAGAACTTTCATCATGAGAGGCAGTCTTCCTTAGATGCCCCGGACCCCCTGGGTGAATGCTCAACTCTGGGGCAAATAGTGTTTTCTAAGGCTGTGTGTCAGGAATTCTGTGCCCCAAGAAGCTGCCTTCACTCATCATCTGCCTGCACCCTAAAGAGCGATTTAGGCCACAGTAGGTTCCTTCCTCCTGTGAAACTGCCTCCCTGTCTCATTTTTAGCATCTCTGTGTTTTAAGGAAAATGACAAACTACTTGGTGACCCCATGCCACATGCCAAACTTGAGCACAGATGCTTCACACACAATTTCGTGCTTCCACCTTATAAACACCTCTCATACCAGAATTCTCCTCGCTTCAAACACTAGGGAGGTACGTCTCACACGGATGAATACTCTCCAGGTTACCTGGCAACACGTCGATGACGACATCATTTCTACCTGGTTTTGATGCTGTTACCCATTCCACCAACGCACACTGCCTGTAGGTTTGTGGGCGTGATGGTGCCCCAGTGCCCAACATCATCCTATATATCTCTGTATTCCTACAGCTTCTGAGCACCCTGAATTTTCTCACGTGCAGGTGTAGAATGAAAAGAGAGGAGAAAAACCGTCTCCCTAGCTGTTGCATTTCCTGTGAATGTTGGGTTTGATCTGTGTCCAGGCTTCAATAACAGCCTAAAACATTCAGAAAGAGTAGGGGGTCCCTTGGCCATTAAGATCCATATTCCCGGCATAAAAATCTGAACCAGAATGTGGCTATTTCCGTGGTCTGGGCAGAGGTCAAACCAGATTTTACTCCTGGTTTCCACGTGATTTGACAGGGGTGGTCAGACACGCCCAAGCCAGAAACTGCTGTGACTCTGTGTCTGAGAGACGGAGGGAAGGATACAGTCAACATTCAAGCCCAGACTCTGATGACTGCGTCTGCTTTGACTTCATCAAGGCATTTCCACTTTCAATGTTAATGATGCACCAATGAAAAAGCTTTTCCTTTTAGACAAGTGCTGTGTTGTGGGCTAATCACCTGTGCCTGGAAAACCCGGATGTGTGAGGAATTGTGAGTCGGAACTTTGGGATATGCTGATTTTTCTTTTAATTTGTGTTTGAAGCAGGTTTTACAAGTCAGCAAGTAAAGGGCGTTTCATGGAGTAACTGGATTTCTTAGAGTTGGAATGAGATTTTTGTGGTGGTTTTTTTTTTTCCCACTTTACCCAGTGTCTTCTCATATATTAAGTCATGGAGTCACATATGTGTGTGCACATATACACTATTTACACAGTGCCTTTGCTATTTTCATATACATATGTACACATATGTATGTATAAAACCATTATGTAATACCAGTTCTCTTTGGAAGGACAGTATGTCCAAATGAAACTCTTGACCTGCTCCGATCCCCAAAAAGCTAGGCATGCCCACTGGGTCTCCCAGCCAGTGAGGTGCGAGTGCAGACTGCATGCACCTTCCAGGAATCGTTCTGAGAGAAGCAAGACTTGCTTGGCTCTGCGGACATGCGGCACAATCTTGACTAAAACTATTCGTAGAACTGGAATTACTGGATCAAAATGCATGTCTATTTCCTAGTGTGATTGGTATGGCAACATTACTACAATGATTTTACATTTGCACCAATTATGCAAATGTAAAATCTCTACCCAGTCCTCACCATTTGACAAGGTGAGCGTTGTCAAATTCTGTCATCTCCTCCAAGCTAATGAGCGAATGTTTTAAATTTAATTTGCATTTCTCTTAGTATATAAAATGTTAACATATTTTCATGAATGAAAGAACATTCATTTTCATGAATGAAAGAACATTTGCATAGGAGCTTTTGATGTGTTATCCATGTCATTCTATTAGACTTTTTGGGCTACGAAGTTATATTTGTATATGTTTAAATACACTTCATATGTGTTTTGTATACTAACATTATTTTTAATTACTTTTATCTTTTGATTTTGTTTATGGTATTTTCCTATGCAATCCATCAAATATACAGTAATGTATCAATGTTATTATAATTTAGTTCACTGTTAGAAAACCATGTTGTATCATTCTAAGATTATTCAAAAGCTTCCCAAGCTTTTTTTTGTAGTATTATTTTCATCTTTCCTCTGAAATATTTGATCCATAAGATCTATCTGTGTATCTGCAGATAGTTTGAGGGATAGATATATAGATAGAGTTGGTAGGAATCACTTTTTCCCCCCAGGCGATTGGATCACTCTTGTCATTAAAAACATTCAAAATTGTAGGCGTTGTTAATTACATGCTGACTCATGCCTGGAGGTGAATTCCTGGACACTCTATAGTTCATGGGATGTTATATCCAAACTATGCCTCTAACAGAGCCAACTCGTTAATTAATTTGTCATTAATATCACATTTTGTTTGCTTTCTGAGTTTTATAATGCACCATAAATTATGCTTAAAATTTTGGAAGGGCAGTGATGTAGATAAGAGAATCTCTTAAAAAGATGTAACTAATGGGCAGAAATCATTGCAAATGATATTTTAATTGTATTTATGTCCTGCACACACTTTAGGCACATTACCATGTTGACAGAAGTATATAATATATTCATTAACATGTTGACAGATGTATATAATATATTTAAATACTCTATTTCCTCTCTCTAATGGTCCTGGGACAATAATAACCTTTTGATTAGAGGACTAAAACTATTAATGTATCATTTATGTCCTATGGATAGCTCTCTTTCTAGGTTTTCACATCACTACATACTACAAACAATATTATTAGAGTCTGGTAGCAGGGCATGGCTATCCTATCTAAGCAAAATTTTTATTTGACTTTGTTCTGGAAGAATCTTATTTCATCAGAGATACTCATTAGGATTTTCAGTGTCTTGACCCAGCAACCTCTGGGTTGGTATGTTTGGTGAGCACAAATTAATTTAACCAGAGGACAATTACTTATAAAATTTTGTATTTAATCTTGAATGAGCTTGATGCATACTTTTGGTAATCTGGCAGTTTAATGGAGCACCTATCATCGTGCTGACATTCAGAAATGTTGCTCACATTTACATTTATAATAAATTTGGAACCAATCTACTTTTTTCTACCGTATAACTGTTTTTGCATACTGAACAAATCATTCACAAATCGTGTGTGGAAAAGGGGTATTTGTCCATCCCTGGCTCACCATTCTGTCTGTCTGTCTCCCTCTCTTTTTTCCTTGAAGTGCAAGAAGATAATTTTTCCTTGCTGGCTTGGTCTGCAATAATTGTTGCTGTCCGTTCATTTCCTCTGCATCAAAGTTTCACCGTAAATATAGCTTGTGAGAAGTTGCCTACTGAACACACAGTGAGAAGACCTAGAATTTTTATTATACTTAATATACAGTATTATACTGTTTCAAATGCACAATATAGTACTTAGATAATTACATATATTGCTAAATGTTACCATACACCAAGATATTTTAATGGTTATGTTCGAAATGTTTCCCTGCCATTCGTATGACTAATTTATTCTATAATTTGAAGTTGATAACTCTTTATTCCCTGGACTTTAATCCCAACTTTTTCTTGAGGTGAGGATTTCAGCTCTTAGCCTTAGGATACTTGGTTTCCCATCTAATGAGGTGCATTGACTCATGTGCAATGACAGAAATTGTGTTTGATCTCCTTTTGGTAGTGACCACACACATTCTGACATGAAACTGGCCATCTTTAGTGACTGCCATGCATCATGTAACAGACATCTGGTTGGAAATTATATCATTCCCATGATCAAATGATATCAAATCTGCACACCAAATTTCTGAAGGACTCTGTTTATGCAGCACAGACGGTGGTAAGCTTGCTTTCCATGACAGCTTTACATGGACTCAACTGCAAGGTGGACGACCCTCCAGAATTGCCCAGTCTCTTGAAGATCCCTAGCAGGAGGGAAAGCAGAGCCCTTCTCCCTTGTAACCTTCAAGATGCAAGGGCATCTTTTGCCTTTATCTGAAACACGATAAAGTAAAATTTAAATGCATTCGTGACACTTACAGATGGCTTGTGACCTTCACGGTTTCATCTCACAACCACCACCATAAAACTAGGTGCTTAGATTTATCAGTGAACAAAACAAATACAGCTGACCTTGGATTACCTCAAGGTTAGGGGTACAGACTGCCCCCACCCCCCCATGTAGTTGAAAATCCATGTATAACTTTTGACTTCCCCCAAACCTAACTACTAATAGCCTACTGTTGAATTTATGGTAGTAAATGCTAAAAATAGACTGGCATCTATATATATCACATGCATTCACAACATACCTAACATTTTCTTAATTTTTTTTATTTATTGAGAAAAACCCACGTATAAGTGGACCCATGCGGTTCACACCCACAGTGCTCCATGGCCAGCAGGAGAGTTTCTTCCTACTCATTTTTCTCATTGGTTTTCTTCTCTCTTTCTACTTATCTCCTCTTCCTTCGTGATCTCTCCAAGTATCGTGTCCCTAACAGTATTTGCATACAGTTTCTCCCCCATTTACTTTTCTAGGTGAACATGCCCTTAATGCCAAGCTGTGGGCCACACTGCCCCCTCCCTGTCTCCGTGTGGTTCCCCACGGACACCCTGTGCTCACCCTGTCAGAAAGCAAACTCACTCTCACCTTCAGACCTGCTTCCTTGTCCCAGTGCATAAGTTGCTCAGTCGATGCTTGGGGCTCTGTGCTCACTGCCCTGTGCTTTGGCCACTGCATCCTGATGTCCACAGCTTGAGGACCTGTCCAGGAGGGACCCCGTCTTGCTTCCCTCTGCCAGAACCGTCCACTGGTTCCCTCTTGTTTCATTTGACAGCCTAACTGGCCTTTTCTCCGTTCACTCTTCTTTTAATTCGCAGGCCCTATTTGTCTGTGAACTCCGCTTTGTAAAGTCAGCAGTCATTGTTGCACCCACACTGACCACTGAGCTGTTTGGTCAAAAATCCTGGAAGGGGTGCTCCTTTGGGCTTCGTCTTAACTAGTCCTTGTCCCTAAAATAGCATCCCTCTCAATAGAACAATACTCCACTTGGCCACCTCTTCCAAAGTCTTGCTCAAATGTCACATTTTCAGAGAACTGCCCTAATCATCCCATTTAAAAATCAGACACTTAACCTTTGTGTTTCTGATCATGTACAGCCTGCTCTCTCTTCATTATGTTCCACGCCTCTCGCCACCTTCCAAAATACTACGTGATGTATTCATTAAACTCTGGGTCTGCTAAGCCGAAAATATTTTCCATAAATGCAGGGATTTTTATCATGTTTCCCCCTTTAATGTATCCCCCAAAGTTGGGAAAATGCATAGAATATAGAATCTAAATGTAATTGCATGAATGAGATAATTTTATGGAAAAAATTTAACTTAAGCAAACTGTCGGGATAGGTTTAATAAAGTCTTTCCTGGCTACAGCAGTGTTAGGAGTCGGGACCAGCTCTTTAAAGCAAATAGTGACTCTTTATTCAGTAAGAAAAGTATCATATTCTTATAAAAGTTAATTAAAAAAATATAAAGATATATATGATAAAAAGCAAATAATGACTATTTGCTCAGTAACAGCTGACTATTCTTATAAAAATATTTTAAAATTTTATACAGATTTGTGCTTTTTTGTGTAAACAAAAAGTCTACTGTGAAGTACTCATTGTGATTTTAGATTGGGTACCTAGAGCAATAATACCTTTAGTGAAAATCATTTTACATTTTCTTCACACTTTGAGGAGGCTTTTGACAATCACATGCCTTTAATACACTACAAAACAACTTGTGTTTTCACTTAATATTCCATTTTTGTGAGCAGATGTTTTAAGTTGTAATTAGTCTTCTGTAATCAATATTTTTACTTTCTTAGTATATTTGTATTTGGAGCAACAAATTATATTCAGATGTGTGCCACTTGTAAAATGCATCACTTTAGGCAAAATTACACAGGAACTATGTATAAGTCTGTCAAAAAGAAAATTGGTATAATACTAAAATAAGCCAAATGGAATCCTAGATGGAAAGAGTTCTTACAGATGAAGAAGAATATTTAATCCTGGTTTATAGGAAACTTGGGAATAACTAGAAGACCCCTGTAGTTTTTAAGCTTAAATAATTACAAGAAGAAGCTCAAAATCCATAGTAATACTTAAATCCCAGTAGGTCCAAAACTAAAGAGAGACACAGAAATTGTCAAGCATAATAATTACACATGACACAGAATATTTTACTCTAAATAAACATATGACTTCAGCTGGCCATATACTAGTCCACAATGCAGGTCAGGTCAGGTTTACTAATAAACCTAATATAATAAAATAGCAAATGAAAAACTCAACCTACCTGAGAACCATCTCATTTGGGTTCTAAAGCTATGCTGTTAAATACTCAATAATTTAAAGTGGAACTCAAAAGGGAAGGCATCAAAAGTACCATACATCAGAGTATGTGAGGTATACATCAAAATGTGTTCTTTAGACCCAAAAAAGAGTTTGTAAATGGTCTCAGCAAAAACCCAGATAGGAGAAGAACAAAAGATAAATGCAATGCCTAAGAAATAATGGAGAGAATTGTAAGATGTCCAAATACCCTTAGCAGATGAACAGATAAAGAAAATGTGAGCTGTATATACAATATGATATTATTTAGCCTCAATAAAAAAAGGAAATCCCGCTGCATAAGATGGATGGGTCAACATAAAGGGATGGAGAGAGCTGTCCTGTGCTAACACTAATCAAAAGAAATTGGGTAAATAGAGTAATTTCAGACAAATCAGCCTTCAGAACAAGGAAAATTATGAACAACAAATGTGCAATATACAATATTAAGTAGGACAATTCCCCACAAACACACATAAACCCTAATTATGTATCCAACCAAACTCCAGACTATAAAAACACATAAGGTAAACATTTATAGAACAAAAAGGAGAAACAGAGGAATCCATTCTTCTAGTTGCAGATTTCAACTTACCTTGATACGTTATCAGTAATTGATAGATCCGGCAGGCAAAGGTCAGGAAGCACATAGTTGAACTGAGTAGTATTACCAACCTGATCTAATGAGCGTTTGCAGAACAATCCAACAAGAGCAGAAAACACGTTTTTCTTCACATGGGATACCTACCAAGGTAGAACACGTTTTGGGTGTTAAAACAACAAATGGGAAAGAAAAGTCACAAAAATATGTTTGTGGCCCACAGTGGAACTGAATTAGACATCAGTAACAGACAGACAACAGGACCAATCTCAATATTGTTGAAAATTAAATAACACACCCCTGACAACACATGAAGTAAATACAGCTTATTGAAATAGGTGGCACGTCACGAAAACTATGCTCCCAGGGAATTTTAAAGCGTTAAATATGTATAGTAGAAAAGACAAAAGATGGAAAATCAGTAAGCCAAGTGTTCACCTTAAGAGAGTATAGAAAGATGAATTTAAATCTAAAGCAAAGAGAAGAAAAATAAGAATATAAATTAGAACTGAGATCAGTAAAATAAAAGATAGAAAAGCCATGGAGAAAAATCAACCAAACAAAAAGCAGGTTATTTGAAAAGATGAATAGAATCAATAAACCTCTAGGTGGGCTAACTGAGAAAAAAAGAGGGAAGACACATCTGACTGGTGCTGCAAATGAAAGAGAATCACCACAGATCATCCCACGGATAAAGGAGTAATTTGATAATTTAGGTGGAAAGGACCAATTCTCTGAAAGACAGACACTACCAAATCTCATACAAGGAGAAATATGTAATTTGAACAAGTCTGTATCTATGAAATTCAATCAATAATTCATGACCTTCCTAAAAATGCACAAAGCCATATGGTTTAATTGGAATTCTACTTAACCGTTGATGGAGAAAGATGTATGACTTGGCTTGGGCTGCCATGGTAGAGGACCATGTATGGGGGACTTAAAGAACAGAAATGAATATCTCACTGTGTGGGAGGCTGGGAGTCCAGGGTTCAGGCGTGGGAGAGGCTGGTCCTTCTGAGCCTCTTTCCTGGGTGTGTGGACACTGTTGTCTCCCTGTGTCCTCACAGGGTCATGTTCCTATGCATGTCTGTGTCCCGATCTCCTATTTTTCAAGGACCCCTGTCCTATTGGATCAGGGTCCAGCCTAGCGACCTCATTTTGCCTGAATCACCTACAGATCTTATCTCCAAATATACTCACAAATACGTTCTGGCGTTTGGGACAAAATGCAGCCCAAAACAAACAAGGGCACATTTCTAAATCTCTTCCCCTAAATAGAAGCAGAGCAAATACTTTCTAATTCATTCTAGGAGGCCAGTATAACCCTACCATAAAAACCAGATCAAGACATTACAAGAAGGGAAAACTATAAGCCAGTGTCTCTCACAAGCATAGATATAGAACTCCTCAACAT
The DNA here is from genome assembly GCF_040802235.1 of Manis javanica. Classification (NCBI taxonomy): domain Eukaryota; kingdom Metazoa; phylum Chordata; class Mammalia; order Pholidota; family Manidae; genus Manis; species Manis javanica. The sequence goes on along the minus strand of NC_133174.1, from coordinate 2,037,871 downwards.
AAATATTAGCAGACAGATTGAGATAACATGTAAAAATAAACACAAGGACAAAGCAAGATGTATGGAAGTCTGGCTACACACATAAGTAACTTTATGCAAGCAACAGTCTTAAGAAGAAACATTGTGATTACAGCAATTTTGCAATAAAAGAATTTGATAAAATCGAGCACCAACTCAATAAAAACATCCATCAAGCTCAGAAGAGTGATATTTCCTTGATTTCATAAATAAATCTGCAGACAACCTAGAGCTAACATCATACTCTATGAGAAACTGTAGCAACGCAAGGATGTCCTCTCTTACCAGTCATGTATAGACCATACTGGAGGTCCTAGCTTATGCAATAAGACAAGAAAAGAAAAGTTATTCAGTTTGGAAAGGAAGAAACAGCACTGACATTTTTTTCTCCACAGATGACATGATTTTCTAGTGCAGAAAATCCCAAAGAGTCAACTACAAAAATGTCTGGAATAATAATGGATTAAAACAAAGTGTTGCAGTGGATTTTATAACTAACCAACTCTTTCCTTCTATCGTAGCCTTTGGAATTTGACATTAAAAACAAAAGATCATTTAGTTCACACCATAAAACATCAAAGAGTTATTGTAGGTGATCCCTAAGAACCCTAATCCTGTCATTTAGTTAGCTGTTTATTATGGTTTTATGTGTAATAGCAAAGTAGTTTGGACAACGTCAGTGTCCATCGGGAGGACATTCTAAATCGTAGGCCTGATCATTTATCATGTACAACACAGATATGATATCAATGTCAATGTACTGTTTTACATCTTCAAGCTTATAAAGTATATAAGCACCATATAATATTTTTGACAAACACATTAATTTATGTACATATTGTCACAATGATAGTCATAGCAATTATATCTTAAGAGATGACAAGGATAGAAAGCAACAATTTAATGGAACTTGTTCCTTATTTGAATTTCAAAAAAAGAAAATGCAAGGACGATTCAAGTGTTTGCTTATAAAGTTAAAATTAGAAACTGTTAGGAATGCATTCCTCAGGAATTGAAACAATTAACCAAACAGTGACTCCCAGCACAGGGAGTCTGAGCAAGAGACCTTCCGATTTTGGTTGTGTATAGAGAGATTAAAATTACCATGTCATTATAAAGTTATGTATGATTTAGGGAACGCTAGAAAGAAGACTAAACCCTATTGAGTAATCAGGATTTTGTAAATCATATCTCATTCACTATTCCCAGGATTTTTACAAGATAACTAGCATTAACTCCTTTCTCACGGATGGTGTAATTGAAGCTCCGAGAATTAGTCTTGAACCGTATTACAATCCACTGGAGATGAGAGTCAGAAGGGAATTCGGTCAGCGGACTTTAAAAGTTCACGCTCTTTGGCACTCAAACTTCCTGATTTCATATTCATAAAGCAAGTAAAATTTATTCCAAAGAGAGAGATTATATAGAAATAAAATATTAGACTCAGCATCATTTGAGAAGATATCATTATGCAATCCATTTCTATATTAGGGAGCTATTTCTGCACCCTAGTAAATGACCCATAATAGTGATTTGTAGATCTTGTTATAAAACTGCCTAATAAAAATTCCTATATAAGTATTCAATTCATTTCAACAAGAATTCATTAGCTTGTTTTCCCAGCGTAAGCGAGTTTAGAAGTAAAGTTCCATGCCAAAGGGTTTTGGGCATCACAGATGCCACTGAGAATGCTTCCTTCCTTCCCTCTCTCTGTGTGGGTCAAGAGTTCTCAGACATTTCACAAACAAAATTCAGTAAGAAAAGAAAAAGAAAAAAAAATCTATGTAATAGAATACCGTCCATCAGGACAGGTGCACTTATTAAAACAGCCCAGCCGTCTTATGGTTTCAGAGCAGACGTGCAGACAGGAGATGAAGGACAGTGTGACTCAGGAGACAGCTCAGGACACGCTTCCCAGGAGAAGCCGCATGCCAACTAAGATTGAAAGGAAAATTGGCTTTCCACCACGTGCCTTTGCAAAGAGGTTGAGGATGTTCGGGCTGAATCACCTATGGTGATAGACACCACAAGGGTTTGGGGTGGATTTAAACAGATCATTTGGGGATGTCACTGGAGGCATCGAGGGATAGAAAAATAAAACAAGAGCAGAGGTCAGTGGCCAGGCTGTATGCGGCTCATGTTCTACATTGTAGGAAATTGGTATCAGGTGAAGGACTTTAGGCAGAAGAGGAACATAACTGTGCTATTTAAAAACAAACATTTAGGTGTGGGGACCTCACTGATCAAAAAAGTGATGTCCCCAAAGTGGTGGGTTTTAGTAATTGTGCAGGAAACAGATGCAGGCAAAGGAGAAGTAGAGCTATGGGAGCCCTCTGCTGCCTGCCATCCACGTCGCATCCTGGCACTCGGAGGGCTGCAGTCCGTCTTGGGACCCAAGAGGCAGGGATGCCAGCCCAGAGGGGTGTCAGGCCAGCCTTCTCCTTGGCTGCCTTACATCCCAGTGGTCTTGGCGATACCTTGACCTGCTCTTCCGTAGCTTCCTTCCCCCAAGATGCTTCTGCTCTAGGACTTCCCAGAGGTGAACAGCGCCCATCTGTGTTCTTGCTGCTCATCTGTCTCCACCTCCCGTCTCCAAGGTCACCGAGACTTGGTTGTACCAGAAAGATCCCTGGCTGGATTCCTTCAGCTCTTTACCTAATGGACACTGAGGCTTCTCCTCCTGACCTCATCTCATTCTCATCACCTCACAAAGGCACCGGCTTCTCACACCATCCCGTTGTGGGTGAGGGCTTCCATGTGTGGAGGACTCACAGCCATTTATTCCATAGGGTTCCATAATGCTACTACCCCTCTCTTCTCTCTGGAAAATGTTGACCCATCTTCAGGCACAGTTTCCAAGCTTCCAGGTCCTCACGTCCTGATAGCACTGCTTTCCAAAAGTCCATTGCTATCTTCCCTGAGGCTGTGCACAATGTTCTGTATTTCTGCTCGAAATTTCTGTATTTGCTTCAGTGCACTCACACACCTCCCAGTTCACCACCAATGAGCCCACACCTAATAATGCATCACCATCGCTATTTTATTTATCAGGTGACTACTTTTTGCCACTAAAATAATTAAGCCACAAATATATAGATGAGCGAGGTCAATCAGTTTTACGTAACATCTGGAGCAGGGGGTTAATGTGGGGTATTTTCATCAATGGGCTCTCAGCTTCTGAAATCGCTCCCATGCATTAGGGAAGCAAATATTTTCATATTAGGGAGAGTGACTGCTCTACTGGCAAAAACGAACCCCAACCATTCCCTGTAAATCCCCAGGGCTGCCTGTCACTTTTTTATTTGGAAATGTTAGGACTTAGGAAGTCCTTTCAATGAAGAAAATTCTCATGAAATTTCCACAGGATATACTTCAAGACCCTGATGACCCAATCCAGCAGTATTGTGTAAAAAGCAATATTGATCCACAAACCAATAACTACAGTCATAAAAATAATCATTCAATTTTGTAGAACATGCAAAGATGTCAGATTTTAAATGGCAGAGGAACCTCAAAATAATGCATGGAAGATTGGGAGGTGAAAATGACATTTAAGCTATTTTAAGGTTCATCTTTTTTCAGGAGGAAGTTAGAGGTACTGACTAATCATATGTGTTTTGTATGCACATACGAAAACTTTGGATTCACCACCAAAGAACAGAAAATGAAAGTAAAATCATAAACTGACATAGGAAAAAGAAATGGTAGTAATGCCATCCATCCAATAGATAGCAAGTAAAGAGAAATAAAAGCAGAAATATGAAAGAAAACTACAAACATCAGGTTTTATAAAAACAATAAAATGACAAAATCAAGTACCTATAAAAGTGATGAGAAATGGAAAAAATAAAATGGAGTGATCTTAGCAATTGAAATGAATGATCTCCATATGTATGAGTCAATGTGTAAAAGTATAATATGCGGAATGCTAAATTCATGTGAATGTAAAAAACAACACAAAAACAGTGTATCATATTCATGGGTGTATGAATGCAAAGTGAAATTGTCCTCACGTAGACTTGAATGATGGAAAAGATTGTCTATCAAGGGAGGGGCACAGATTTTGCCATAAGGATAAGAGATAATTCATATAATGTCTTTCAATATAAAAACGGGAATGTGAAATTTAATGTTTAAATCTGTTCATGCGAGTGGTGGCTAATAGACTGACATTATCCTTCCTGGGATTTTTTTCCCCCCTGTAATTTTAAATATTTTAACATGCAAAATCATTCCTTTTCTATAACCTTGAGAAAATATCACAAAGGATTATGAATGAAACCCACATGTATGAGATATTTTGAAACCTCAGCATCTCCAGTTCGGTGTAATCATAATCAATTTAAAATGGGGTAACCACCACCACCACCACCACAAATTGATTTTGAAAACCACAGTTGGAGCCAAATCCTCTCCCACTTGGGGAAATGTTGGAAAACATTCTGAGGATTGAGATAGAGATGGGGAGATCAAAGGGTTAACTGTGTAACTCTTAATTTCTGACTCAAGTCCAGAAGCCCAAGGCTCTCCCCGTTAAAATGTGGGAGAAGTAATTCACATTTCCTCTAGGTTCTTGGGAAACATACTAAATATGGATCTGACACTTGGCAAAAGGGACCCAAGAATGTTATGTTAGCTGAATCAGGGTGAATTTGTCAGCCGCCCCGAGGGGTTATTACAGGGCTGCCCATCAACCCTGATGGTGTAACAGGTGTGGTTTATGTTTGTGTCAATGGACTGTGTATATGATGTCATTTCCCCTTTATGACATCAGAATCGGCATGTTAGAACTGCTGCTCAGGACTGGCTGTGCACTGACCGAAATACTTCATCTGCATGGGAATCCACAACACCAGGTCCCATCAAGTTTACTCCATGAGAGGTCGCAAAACGGAGTTTCTAACTCATGACTCTTGGCAATTATCTATCATACATGAGTTTCAGAGATAGGAGTTAGTTCATCATGTTGTGGAGGGGCTAAGAAAATAGGAAAAAGAGAATAAAAGCCAATTTATTGTGTGAAAAAGGGTTAGGAACAAAAGCCCTACACACATGGAAGAATGTAATATCCCAGACGGAACATAAGTATAATTCAAAAGAACATAATGTGATATTAGAAGTCATAAATTTAGTGTGGTACTTTTGAAAGTACTATAATATGGCAACAAAATGTCAAACGATATTAAAAGCAAAGTTTTATTATGACGGAATAGGTTTTGGAATGTCATTTTGTTTTCTTCTTTATTATGGAAGTACAAGAAATGCACAATAAAGAACACATTCCGTGGATACCATGATAAATCAGAGTTACTAATGGCGCAGGAGAACAGTTAATTTGGGGCACTATTTTTGAAAATGACACACTTTTCTTCCCACAGTTGCTGGAATCAGATTCAACAACCTCTTCTCATATGATTGACTTTCAGCAATTATTTAATTGTGACTTTGAATCCTCTCAGCGCCTTCACAGCTTCTTTCAGTGATGTTTAAATATTTTTAATGTCTTGTTCCGCCACCTTTTACGTAAGTAGTCGCTTCTTGATGAGAAACCAAATTCCATATTGCCTATTATGGAGAGAATTACGTTTGCTTTTGAGTTTCCATGAGCCACAAATTTGAAGTACGTGTACAATAAAAAAACTGATGTAGATGTAAAACTAGGGGGAAAGAGCTCTGGAATGACGCTTTCTTTGATGATTTTCCCATTGTAATTTTATCTGCAGTGTTGGAAAAATATTATAACCATATTCTAAATGTATTTTATTGTTTTGGGAGTTCTGGTTTTGATACCAGCCGATTAGCTAGTTTTTTTTTTGATAAGCTAAAAGGCCACATCTGATTTTGTAAGGGGAGACTCTATATAAAGGTGTAGAAGCTAAATAAGTCTCTCTTCTAGGATGGTATGTACCTATCTTCGTCACGGCGATTTACAGAATGCTCAACCCTGCCAGTAGTTAATCTAAATGCCCCCGTTACCCTCAGGAGCTTGTTGGCGCTCACTCCTTTGAAAAAATGTCTATCAGCCTGGCCAGTGGCTTTTCTTTAGCTCTCACAGTGGGTAGGAAAAACATTTAAACAAACGCAAAGGCATTCTTCGGCTCAAATTAGTGAATTATGCAGAACTTTGGAAATGAACTGCCTTCTCCAAAATTAAAGTGCTGAAACAGGTGTCTGAAAATTAGTATCTCTGGAGGCGAAAATCAATACTGCAGGTTATGTGAGGATCCCATGTCATGTTAAGAGTGAAAGGACCTGCTGAAGTGTTACTCTTGGAGTCAGTTTATAGATCGGTCATGTAAAGAACACATCGACTCAGAACTAGGGATGCCCCCTGAACCATTCTCATTCTTGACTCTGTCTGTTCCCTTGATTACCAGGAACACCAGTCATCCAAGAGAGATGACTGGTGAACTATCTGCCCCTTTTTTAATAAAAATTTAACTATTGAGTGTATTATTATCTGGAATCAGAGTCGCTTTCAACGTGACCCAATTTGGAAATAGCTATTATGTGACTTTTTAAAGGAATTTGGAAAATTGGTGCTAAATTGCCCTTCTGCCCCCATTGCCTCATCTCCCCCACCCACCTGTCGGCCTCTCCTTTCTTTTTCATAAGTTTCGTAAGTATGCTGGGAAGAAGCAGGAACTATGAAGAGGTGGTGGAAAAGTCATGTCTTTGGGAGCCAGGCTGACCTGGGTTTGAAAGTTATCAGGTGTGTGGCTGAGGACACTTGGTTTCCCCCCCTCCCCCGAGTCTAAGCTTTATTCATTTACTTTTCTGTATGTACTGTAAAGAGTCACCCCAAAACCTTCCAGATATGTTGCCTCATGGGTGCAAGTTCTCGTCATTTCTTATACTGATGAATTTAAAATAATGGTTGCTTCATGTAAAGTGCACCTGTTTCTATTGTATCATTCTGCAAGTTTTGATAAAACCACACGGTCATCAGATATCACCCACAGCATCATCGGTACAGAAATCAATTCCTCAATCCTTTCATGACCCTGGTTTTTCTCCTTTGTGGTGAACATCTTACCCAAGCTTACCCTGGGGGGCTGTTCTCTGTCCCTACAGTGTCTTCTAGGACATTCCCTCAATGGCGCCGTCGGTAGGCATCCTAGTGGGACTGGCTGCTTTCCCTTGAGAGGCTCACCCGGGTCGTTCCATGTAATGGTAACTGTCCTTTTTAATTGCTGGGCTCTGTTGCATTTTATGCACGTGCTCCAGTTTGTTTATGCATCAACCTCTCAAGGGCATTTGGGTCGGTTTTACATGTTTTTTTGATTGCAGATAAAGCCTTTTGAATGAACATATGTATTCCTCGTAGTGCAGTGCCCACGAGGGGATTTCTGGTTCACAGGGGATTTGGATGTTCAGTTTTATAGAAGCCTGCCACGCTGTTTTCCACAGTTCTGTACCACTCTGCATTCCCGCCAGCCATGTGTAAGCTCCTCTGTGATGCCTCCTACGCCTCAACCCTTAGCACCATCGTGTCTTTAAAATATGGATTCTGTGTTGGACATTCTTAATGTGTCAGAGAATCTGCCGATGGCCGCAGTTTCAATCCCCGTTTCCCTAATGTCTCAGGATGCTGAGTGTCTTTTCAAGGGCTTGTAGACTGTGTTTCATCTTTTTGGGGACTATATGTTGCAATCATGTGCCCATTTTTCTCTGATTTTTTAAATGTGGGATCATGGGTTTTAAAAGTAGACTTTTAAATCTTGAAATAAGTTTAGATTTACCGAAAGGTGGCCATGGGCTTCCAGACTCCCCGTATGCCCTCACTCAGTTCCGATCATTATTCCTATCTTATCCTGCTATCGCATAATTGTCAAAACCAAGAAACCGACATTGGTATATTATGATTAAACTCCAGACGTTTTCCAGATCCCACCAGCTGGTCTATTAAAGCTCCTTTCTCCTGCCTGTTCCAGGATCCCATCTAAGATACCACATCCCACGTGCTTGTCATGGTGTCATCACAGATCTTGTCTGTGGCCGTGTCTCCACGACCCTACTCTTTCAGGACCTTGCCCATCTTGAGTACTTGGCCAGAGACCAGTCATTTTCATCCCTATAGATGAGCATATAAGGGCTACGTATATGTAATTCATCGTAGAACCATCATTGAAGGTACAACACTTACAAGTAAGTGGAAATTCCATACTTTTGTCTCTCCAGGGCCATGCAGCGTTTTGCATCTGAGGGGCTTCATTTCATCTTCTGAATGAGTGACTTAATCAGTAGTCTAATGCCTATGATATTGTGTATGCAAGAAAAATAGACGCGGTGTGACTGACAGCACGGTAGACAGTCACTTCACTCGATCTGAACACTAAATCGATGGCCCGTAAATACTCTCAGTGGCGTTCCATTTTCCGAGGTCTGACCTGGTTTTATTCACAGTGTGGGTTGATCCCTGGTGGGTGAAACTCGCTGCTGCTCAGTCACTTTTTCTTGGTAGTGTTCCGCCTTTTAATGTACAGGAACTAAGAATTCTGTTCAACTCACTGAAGGGTCTATTAACTTAATAGGTGAAATGCATCTCTTGTCAGCTGGCTTCCACTTGCAGCTTGTGGATTTATTTTTCCCCCTTCTATGTCGCACGTAGAGCAGGTAGGCTGTGGGTTCTCAAAACCTTTAGTTGCTCTCTCCTTTGGCACCTTCTTGCACCCCGAGCTTTTTCTGGAATCAAAGACATAATAAAACATCGAAAGAGTGCAAGCAGATTGATAGATAGATAGATAGATAGATAGATAGATAGATAGATAGATGATAGATTTCTTTGCATATTAAACAGAGAACATATGTGCATGTATTCTTTTCACTGCACATTAGCCAGCACACAGGATGCAGGATGCACACATTAATGAAGTTTGCAGCAGAACAGTGAACAAAGCATGGTTTTTGCACTTCGGCTAGGAATGCTAATTGTGCATAATTGACTCTCTCCTGGCATCCGCAGCTGCATGTGGAGGCAAACAAAGAAAGCCCTGGGGAGGTCTCAGGTAGATGCCAGATTTTAAGGCTCGTGAAGCCCCTGAGAACCGCCGAGTAGAGGGTCCTCCGCCGTCAAATCAACATCCCCACCTTCTGGCCGCCCTTTGGAACTGCATGCAGCCCGGGCCGCCGTGGGCACCTGTTCCCTGAGTCTCAGCAATGCTGTTTCCACCGCAGTGCATAGTAACGTGTGTTCTTACACGAAGTCTAGTGTGCAAGGCATGCAAAAAAAATAAGAGTCCTGCCCAGCACGGCATGGTGATGAGTAGCCGATCTGCCTGGCTGGGGATGCACAAAGGTGTGGTGTTGGACGTGCCTGTGTAGTAGTAGAATTGGCCAGGAGCTCTGACACCCCACATTTCCAAGGCTGCCTTTGCAAACAAACAAAAGCCCCGGGGTACTATTGAGGGCTCTGTAGTTTTAAAAGTTCCCAGTGATTCCATCGTGCAGATAAACTTGGAGGCATTAGCTAGCCCTTCTCAGTCAGCTACATGGCTTACGGATTGCAGAGTCTGATGTCCCACAGGAACATCCCCGTAGAAAGCAGCTTTGGAAATCTCGTTGAATCAGGAAGGCAGGCAACATTTCTAGTATCATTTCCATGAATTGTAGCTGCTTGATTGATGTGAGGCCACACTTAACCAGCTCCTGTTCCCCTTTGCTCAAGAGGGTATTGGGCACGTATTCTCTAAGGGACCCAGCAACTCAAATTTCTGCTAAACTCTCTTTGCTGGAAAACAATTACGGCAAATCGAATGAGAACTTGCAAGAGTCCCTGTGCTCAGAGCACCTACTTCTGTGCATTATGACATGATGAGCAGGCCATTAATAATTTTCAGGATCATAGAGAGTTCTCTAAATTAATCATACGCACGGAACTAACTCAATTTAATTTAAAAAAAATACGAGTAGTCCATTGAACATGAAACACCACCATGACTTCCCCTCTCACTAAAGACATTGCTGATAGACTAGAACAAAGTTCAGAGCAGAAAAAGGAAACTAAAATTACCTGACCTAGTTCTAAAGTGTACAGATAAGGAACAAAGAAGGGGGGGGAAATTGAGCAAATATCCATCAGCTACTTACTTGTACAGGAATTTATAAAAGTCAGCTCTTAGGCTGTCTGATGTGGGGATGTGAAATTAGATGGTTTTAGCTTGGGTTTTTGTGGGAACTCGGAGATCATGGACAATTGTGTCCTTCTGCCTGGTCCCCAGATTTTTCGAACATAAAGTCATAATCCATTCAAAACGTTTCTGTGCAGATTCTATGAAATATTGTTTGTGCAAACTGTTGTCCAACCTGTGATGTGTCATAAAGGATGATTTACACATAAAATGATGTCAGGGCCTAAATGATGGCATCAGGCCAACCTGAGGACAGGATTCACACCTACACAGCCTCACGTGAACACTTAACCAGGCACGTTATACACCCAACACACCAGGATGATCAAATATGAACAAGGAGTGAGTCCCTTAAAAAGCATATCATCTCCATTAAAACCATACCTCCGTAACAGGAAGCACAAGCATAAATCCAGCTTCTCCACCATCAGCTGGTGCTGGGCAGACAGGAAAACATTGCTAGATGGAAAATTTGATGATGAAAGTGGAAACGTGATGTATGCCCCTCTGCAAGATTTTATGATCCCTGCAACAAGTGTGTGGGGAAGTTTTTTGCTATGTCAACCCTTTGCATTGTACTCTCCTGAAATTCCTTGATACACATGGTCTACAGATGTGTCCCTTCTCCCTCCCCATGCTCTACTGAGTCTCTGGGTGCTTCTCCAAGCTGGCACTTTAGCAGACTGCTGGCGACACTCTTGCAAGCTATCCTTGTGCTGTGAGAAATCACGGCAGAGTGAATTTCCAGAGTGAGGGGCTTGCCTTCCATTTCTGCAGCGTGATACATGTTAGATTTCTCTGCTTATCACCAGGTCGTAGAGAAAAAAAAACCAAAAATGCAAGTCTGAGAACATCCTGGTGTTTATTAGGCAGCTGGCAGGAAAAGGGAAGTTCTTTACCATTTGCCTGCAAGTGGGGTCAGAGCGCTGCAAGTATTGGCCAAGAACCCTCCACATTTGCCCACTTTACACCGAGGCCCCCAAGCTCATTGTCCTAATTTCAAATGAACCGAGCTGGGGCACAGGTTCAGGCATGTTTTCCCCAGTACCGACTGTGATGGAAGCTGGCACGCCAATCATTTGTTTATTATTAGGATGTCTCTCTCCCTCTCTCTCTCTCTCTCCCCCCCACCCTCTCTCTCTCTCTTCTTTTACCTTTTTTTAGAAGTTGGCTCTGTGCCCTTAACTCTTCAGACATCTTGATTTCTTTTCACTTTCCAGGTGTCCAGTAAATATTTGATACATAAATGATGGGAGAAGGAAGGAGAGAATAAAGGAATAAGCAAATATCAGAAATAAAATGAAATGAATTTGTGGAACCTCAACTTTCTTATGCAGACACGGAACAATGATTCCTGTGCCATCCTCACTGACTGCAGAGATAGATAGGAAATTAGAGATTTCCACCTGAAGGGTGGGAAAGGCCATTTGATCAACTCTTACCAAAGGAAATTTAAAAAAAAGATGGTTTTTGTCCTACTTAACCTTGGATATAAAGATTATGCTTTTTCATAAAGGGTTTGAAATAAAAGTTATAGCCTGTCTCAACTAGTAGGCAAAACATTTCTAATGCATTTTCTTTCACATGCAGAGCCATGATAAACTACCCCTCGGAGGCATCATTTCATTTTTCTTGAACAACCTGAAACGTGTGATTCTCAGTCCAAGAGACTTTGGAAAAATACAAAGTCCAAGTCGGGCATTTCCAGCGACTCACAGTTGAATTATTAGTCAGTCTACCTACCGCCAAGTAGATTGAAATCATTTACATTAACTTTGTTCGTCTCTGGTAGGAGAGGATGAATCGCTATGTACTTTCTTAAAAAGGCAGGCTGACCACATCTCCTGTCCACTTAGAACCCAAGAAACAAACCGTAACCCAAATATGGGTATTGTGAGCATACGAATGAGGAAATTATCTTGCAATGCTTTGAGCTTCTCCACTAGTTTTTTTACCTAGTTGGAGGGTGGAGGGCACTGAAAAATAAGTTCTGTTTTTTTGTTTTGTTCTGCTTTTTGCTGATGAATTGACCTCAGAGACATTTTACCTGGAAAGTGGTCACTGCATTGATGTTTAATTTTACTTACTTTTTGATCAAAATATATTCGACATGTAATATTGTGCAAATTTAAGGTATACGTACAACATGTTTACTTGACACATCTATACATTATGGCGTGATCGCCGCTGTAGGAAGAACAATAGGGAATCCCTCAGAAAATTAAGAATTAGATCGACCATATGACCTGGCAGTTGCTTTTCTGTGTATATACCCGAAGGAAATGAAAATGGAAGATTGAAGAGATCTATGTAGCCCCATGTTTTGTGGGGGTTTGTTTAATGTTAATGCATCCATTTCTGTGACCAAAAATGACTAGTAACACCAGTACCGTTGAGAAAGTTTGGTTTAATACTCTCTGGAAGAGAGAAGCCTCAGGACATGGGTACAGTTGCTGAAGACAAGCCCAAAGGGGTCAGGTCCCAATCCCTAGACTCTCTTGATGTTCCCTTACTTGGCAAGAGGGACTCTACAGAGGTGGTTAAAGATTATGAAACAAGATTTGGTCTTGGAATGATCTGGGTGGGCCCAGCATTGCCTCAAGCATCCTCATAAGAGGGAGACAAATAGAGGTTCGCACACACGCAGAGGGGAAGTGATAACAAACAAGAGTCATTTTGAAGACATTGAAGATCTGAAGATGGGAAGGATGTAGCCACATGCCCCCAGGGCTGTCATATAAACAGCATCAAATACAATGTGGTTTTTATGACAGCTTCTTTCACCAAGCATCCTGTTTCCAAGGCACATCCATCCATACCACTTCACTCCCAGTAGGATGTGTGTCCTTGAAAGAAAGAAAAAAAAAGAGAGAAAGAAAACAAATGTTGGCAAGAACTTAAGAGATTTCCTGATGGGGAGATGAAGGGCATAGCAGTCAGGGACAAGTGTGACGGTTCCTCAAAAAGGGAAACCTAGAATTACCAGATGACCGCAGCAATGTCCCCACTTTTTCTACAGGTACACTCGCTAACACGTCTCTTTCCATGAACCATAATTTCTGGATAAGCTTCCACAGAAGGCAAGCAGAAATAAGGGCCAGCACAGTCATTCAACTAACCTTGTGCTCAGCAGTCCCCACAGAAATGCATGGCTAAAGAATTCAAACGACACCCATCTGGTGGTTGCAAAGATAAAAACAAAATCATTCCTGTTGCATAGATGCCTAAAAAGCAGGTTACATTACGTCAACTTCCAGGAGAAAAAAATCTCTTCCCCGTGCCTCGTAATTGACCAAACCCACACTTAATGTTTGTCCCCGGAGGGGTTCGCACCCTCCCTCATTCTGCAATTTTAGAACAAATCTCTGCCAATATCCACCGTTGTCTTCCTGGCATGAATGAGCACCCACTCCTCCACAAGACCATGGCTGGTTGCATGTTTTTTTTTTTAAAGCTCTGCTTACACAACCTCATGATACTGAAGGGTTTGAAAACAATATAGGAAACATTTACATGAGCAGAACACAAAACAGTGTATAAATGCATGATCCCAAATAGTTACAGGATTTCTCTCCACATGTAGACAAAAATACAGCACAGCAACACCTCCAAATACTGAAGTCATATTTCAGCATGGTGGGCTTGTGGGTATTTCATTTCTTGTTTAACATCATTTTGCCTGGACAGATTTTCCTACTAAGGAGACCAGAGGTGTGATTTGGACCTAAACTCCCTTTGGGTGGATCACTGGAAAGGCGAGTCCACTAAGAATGCATAAAATTTGCACGTTTCAGTGGAGGCACATATATGTCACCCATCTCAATAAATCTGCAGTTTTGTGTCCAGCTCGGCCCTATGTGTGAACATTAGACAATCACACTTATTTACAGAGAAACACGCCAGAATTGCAAGGTACCTGGAAGCATTACCCTGGGGAAACTTTGGTAATAACAGGAGATTTCTAATGCGGAGCAAAGAAGACAAAGATGAGATGCAAACTCCTTTACTCTAAAATAGGTAAAGGCATTTAGTGTGGACACGCCCTCTGATACCCCAGTGGGATGGCTCTTAAAAAGCATCTGCCGATCTAATGGGAGCTGAGAGGTTTGGTCCCACATTCTGGAGACTAATCTGTCTGCCTGAAAACGTAATTCAAGAATTAGTGAACATGTGGGAAAGTAGCTTTTTAAAAGCATCTTGCTTTTGATTAATGTTCTTGAGATGAAATGTGCCTTTGTTTGGACTAATTGTCTCGTTTCAGAATTTCAGTTCATAACAGGTTCTCTTAGATTCAAGATGCCAGTATATGAAATATGTGAATAGACAGAAACAAGGATGAAATCCGGGCTGGAAAGGGCAGGTTGGAAAACACTTGCTGTGTCGTTGAGATACTCTGGGAATTCTTGGGAAGGTGTGCATCCCAGAGTCTGACAGCAAAATCATGAACCCCACCACGCGTCAAAGTAAGGATGACCGAGTCCCTGTTTCCAGGGATCCATATTCTTCATACTCAAAGCATCCCAGCTGGTTTAAACTGAAACAGATTTATTAATGTGTGGCTGTTGGGCAATGGAGTTTGTGATGGCTTTAGAGACTGATACAGCTATCTAAAAACCAGAAGGCATGTAGGCAGAAAGAACAGTCAACTGGACCACAGACTCCCCATCAGAACTAGCAAAAAGCCAGCCAGGAGTGGGCTGTTCCCAGCAGTGTAAATACGTATATACATATATATAAAATCAGACCTCATCCCATATTTCATCTTCGTCTTGTAGGCAACTTGAAGGACCAAGTTCTGCTTTCAGCCTCTGCATGAATGTGGCACCTGTCTGGTATAGGTCACCCTACACAGGATCCTAAGTCCAGTAAGGGTTCTTTCAGCTCCTAGTACACAGATCCCAGATGGCATTGAAAGATGGGGTATTTCATAAGCCTATTCCCATAAGCAGATTCAACCAGACATCAATAAAATAGGAAAAAAGCGAAACGCAGTTAATATCCAAAGATTCCTTTAAATATTAATCACAGAGATATATTTACTTCAATTCTTCTGTATGGGAAATACATAGCATCCCATTAACAAGCATCAGATGTTCATGGATGTGCATAATTGTTCTTACAGGTGTGTTATCAGTAAGTCTGAAGGAGTTTATAGCTTTGTGTGTTTTTACATTGCGGACATGGTGACACCAACCTTAATATTTTCAAATAGCATTTGTCCACCAAAACGCGACATCTGTGTAATTCAAAATGAAGATAAATTCCATTGAGGGGAAAAATCAATAAAGGAATCTTCAACAATCGAAAAGATTAAGAATTCATTGAAAGTACTACAGAAATCTCATTTTTAAAAATAATGGGCTCGTGACTCCAAACAGGAGGTGCAACTGGCAAATATGAGCAATTTTAGGGAAAAACAGTCTTTTGTGCTGGTACTAGGAATACAGCACAAGAGATGTTACTAATAGAAATAGACCACATGTTGCAAATTGCAGTCAAAATGTTCATTCTTTTCAATGCAACAAATATTAATCTCCTGCCCGTTGCCACATGATGGCAGTAAGAATGGATACATGTATATGAATCTCAACCATTCCAGGGGAAATAATGGAAACCTGGGAACATTTTCTGCAGTGGTGGACAGAACTTTAAAGGCTGTTGGAGCTTGTGTTGCTTTATTAGTGGGGTTATTAAGAGGAAAATAACTTTCATCAGTTAGCCAATCGAATGAAATTAATGGATCTTCCAATACGGTGCAATAAAACTCTGAGACAGTGTTTCATAAAGATCGAACTTAATCCAGGTTTCCCAGTGGTCAGTGAATCCCCAAGTGATGCATCAAATGGATAATGCACATTTCCTACCAGAGGGGAAGGATGCAGGGCTGTGGACAAAATCCGGGTGAGCGGGCGTCTTTATCCCACACAACACTGAGGTTCTGAGGGGTCTGGAATACTAGTGACAACAGGCTATATGGTAGAAGACAGTATTTGCAGACAGCATGTAGGCAATACAGTGTTTCAGAGTCAATGACAATAAGCCATGTGTAAAAATCATCGTGGAATTCGAGACAGGATGCTGGGGGTTGGTTGACAATTGCAACAAGGATTGTCGTGATCCGCCTAGGCTGTCGCCCTTGAGTTTCAAAAGTGGGTGTTGCCAGGTGGAGCGAGGGATCATCGGGAAGCAGATTAAAGGGATGAGGACACATCCCCTTCTCGTGGTAGGTGGGCAGAGGCATGAAGGAGAAAAACAGCACATGTCTAAGCTGCGTCGGGGCGTCCGCAGAAAGGCAGCTACCACTGGGAGGAAGCCGAGCCTTCCTTGTCCCCACGGAGCCGAGGGTGGAAGGGACTGTTCAGTGGGACGAGAATGGCCCTGGCATTCCCGGGCATTCCTAGTTAGGAATCCTCACAGAAACACCATGTCCATGTGACCAGCGGGCCATGTGCACACCTTCTGGAACATTCATAAAGAGAGACACCTGAGCTGTTTCGTCTTCACATGTGGCGTGCCCAGTTCAATAGAAGCTTTCAAATCTAGCGTCAGTCTCTCCATTGGGAGGCATTTGAAGATTGAGTTTGACAGTTTGAATGTTTTAAGCAGGAAGTAAGAAGGGATGGTACAAACCAAGGGAGCTATTCAACCACAGGGATAAATCAAAGGCCTTGCTTATTACTAGAGGCAAATCAAATGGGTTATAAATACACATGCATATACACACACCTGTGTGCATATACACGCATGTGTGTTGACATGTACAGGTCTCAGCACAAAAATGCCTTCAGAATGTTGAGAGAAGAAGGCAAGTTACATAATGGTCGTGGATGGGCCGACATCCCTCCTGCAAAATTTAAAAACAAAACATTTGAATGTAAATTGTATATAAAGAGAAATAATATATAAATACTTATCTATGCATAATTATTTGAGGTTTGACTTTAGCTAATACTGTACAATAACTTACAATTGGCAATGAATATGTAAATGCCCAGAGGATTCAGATGGTTGACAGATCCCCTACTTTGACGGCTAGTATATATGTAATATGCATGTATGTGTGTCCGTATGTATC
Source organism: Manis javanica (assembly GCF_040802235.1). Taxonomy (NCBI): domain Eukaryota; kingdom Metazoa; phylum Chordata; class Mammalia; order Pholidota; family Manidae; genus Manis; species Manis javanica. Next base: position 2,020,648 of record NC_133174.1, on the reverse strand, counting down.
CAAACATCCGTACCCAGATAATAACAGTGCTTTTGTGTTTGAAAAGTATACTAATGTACGAATGTCTGGCTCCTTTTGTACTTACTTCATTAATTTTAAGTAAATTCCCAAGACAAACTCAATGTTAAAAACACGAGTTTATGCTAAAACAAGTAATACCATTTTTTTTTTCGGAATTATTTAGGCAGTTCAGTGTGTTATTTCTAATAGCCATATGGCCTGATTTAGCATTCAGAAATCAATGTTATTCTTAAAATGTCAACTGTGTGCATTATTTGCCATGCCCCAGTCAATTCACTATAGTAAATAAGTTACTATATAGGAAATCAGTCTTAATAAATAGGAGAAAAAAGCTTCGGGAAAATACAGCTGGGAATTCTTTCCTAAGTCCTGAAGTGGATTTAAAACCAAAACAAGAAAACGAAATATAAGTCCAGTTTTAGAATCTCCCATATAGATGTCAGCCAGTTTGTTTAACAACTTTGTATTTTCCTGAGTGGTATATAATCTTTTGAGAATGCACTAAACTCCGACTTAAAAGCTGGTTCTTGGCTGAGGGAATAGATCAAGTTAGCAAACCAGTGAACTCTAAACATCTTTGGATGAGATAAAGAAACAAAACCTGATTTAAAATGGAAAGTCCATATATACTAAAATCCCAGGAGATCTTCTGCAAAAAAGAAAATGATCAGTTCTGCCTTTAGAGATATTTATGGGGTTGTTATTTTCTAAACACTTTTTTTCTCTGTTGTCCCATTTTTATGAAGAAACAAATTCCATCCTTGAAGCTGCAGAATTTTGTGACTATTCTTCAACAGGTAACCATCAGAGACTCCTTAATTTAAGAATTCTGTGAAGAGGACTTGAAATTCCATCTTCAAACCATTCAACCACCAATTCTTTTCATTGTTTATATTGGCATTGCTTTTCTAAGGAAAAGAGGCTCCTTTAGAAAGCGCAAAATAATCTTTCCTTGGCTAAAGGAGACTCGGGTTTAATTCGTTCCATCAGGGATGTTAAATGGAATATAATTTGCCTGACAATCGGAAGAGCGTCCTTTTTGTTAATCTGGTGGTACCATGAGGCATCCCCGTGAGTTGCATCTGAGGGCCCGGATCACAGTCCATCTACTCACAGCTCTACTTGGGTTTCAATATGTAGTTATTTGTCAGGGTATTTTTGGCCACCCCTCAAAATAGATAACAATGTTGGCGGAATCAACAAATTTTACAGCAACATCAAGTTGGACTTAACATATGTCGGGGCATCTTCCTACACGGTCACCTGTCATTCCACACTCCCACAATAAAGTTGCGCTGCACAAAGAGGTTGTACCATGAGGCACATGAGGGCAGTAATCAATGAATCACATTGAAGGACCCTGAACTCTGCCTTCTGCAGAGACATGCTTTTCAGAAAATAATTGGTCTTCGTTTTAAAGTATCTTAGAGAGCAAGCGAACACCTTTTAAAACATCATCTTAGGCACAAGCTATGGACTCACTCATTGGTTACAACCAGTCGGTGAAAAACTCTCACTGTTGTGATGAGTGAAAAGAATCCAAACATCCTACAGAAAAATTGGGGTATGGAAAGCGAGTCATCCATTCCTCGAAATTATTTATTATCTATGGCAAAGGCTTGAAACAGAGAAAGTAACTCCAAAGCGGATGATTATTCCGTTTGCATTCTTTTGACACAGATGCTGTGATCTGAAATCCAATGGGCTAGATTTGCAAAACCATCTGTCTTGTAGATACGTATTCAATATGTATGGGATTTTTACCAATCATGAGACGGTTAATTAGGATATGCCGTCAATTGGAGATGCATGTTTCCAATCCTAGTCTGTGAACTCTGACTTAAATAGTCTGAGGAATTTTTGATGCTGGGAGAAAATTAAACATTGGTTCAGAATTATTCATAGATGAAGCATTTGCCAAGCCTTGTGGATCTGTCATTTTTCTATATCATTTTTCATCTATTGCCGTTGATCGAGATGTCATCCATGACCCAAAAAGATTCTGCCTTACCCCCATACCAAAGAGATTCAGGCAGGGTGAGGGCAAAATCCTGCGCACTCTTGATGCCAACCTTTATCTACTTAAATCATCCCAGAAAAAATACGCTAAGTCCCCCCGTTGGCGATCCCAGTTAGTGACCTGAGATAGGTCTCAGGGAAGGACTGGGGAGCCACCTGCCATGCCAGGTAGAGGATTCCTGACAACCCATTTTGCAGACAGCACATGCCTGCGTTTCATTCTCTTTCAGCCAGAGACGAGCCTTGGCATTGAGCTCTACAAGGTGCATATGGATCTATTTTAGCATACTGGTATTTTATATGTGCGGACCCAGGCTCTGAGAGACGGAGACACCTGCCTAATGTCACTTAGCTCGAGCTGGTCAGGACACTGTTGAATTAAACCCCTGTCCCTTCCCAAACACAGCTCGGACATAAAGTAACTCACATGCATTCCATAACCCGTCTGTGGAGCAAAATACACTAATGGTGTCCTCTCCATATCTCTTTTCTGTATACTGCTTGCAAACGGCGTGCTCCATCAGAAACGATTATTGGTGTTTATTTGTAGCATCTCCTGAAAAATGCATGCTGTTGCTGTCTAGAATATGGAAAAATGCTATTAAAAATTCATGCTATTTTATAGTACAATTTTATTCCATACTTAAGCTCTGTTGGCTTTGGGATACCTATTGGCATTTTCTTTTCTTTTTGCATAATGCAGGGGCTTGATTGCTTCCAAAACTTGTTGGAATGAAAACTCGTTTCTACAGGAAATCAAGGACCATATCTCTGTTCTCTCACTTCTTATCACCACCCACCCACCTTCTGCTCAGGTGTTCTGATTAAATTGTACACGTAACACATAAACCTTAGATATGATTTATATAGTGATACATTAGGCTATTTTAATAAAGAGAATCAGTTTAATTATTCCACATTGATCTATTTCTTTCAAACAAGCAGCGCTTAAGGGCACATGCAGATATCCTCGAAAATGGATCAAAACTCACACAGATTTTCTCTTAAGTTAAGGCTAAGAGTTTTTGAACATTCTGATACACCTTGAGGAAATCATTCCTCCAAATCCTCCATGCACCTACTGTTCCCTTTTACCTGAAAATTAACTCCTGGTTTAGAGTCAGTGTAATGGGTTATGCAGTATTTATAGGTAAACAATTCTTGAATGGGAAAATATTTACATGAATAACACTGACACTTTATGGTGCATTAGCTAATTCAGCATTTGGCCAGCAGGTTTTCAGAGAGTGAACAATACTGCGCAGAGTAGAGAGACACTGTGTTCTGCGAGGTCAAAAACCCCAAAAAGCAGATCCTTAAATCGGAAGACAGAGTAGAACAGGTGCATAACGCTTCACATAACTGTGTGTTGGAGAAGGAATTTCTTGGAGCCGTTCCAAGCAATGAAGGCACGACCTTGGACATAGGGTTGTATTTGTCAGTAGGCAAAATCCCGCATCTCCTTAGACTAACTGAGCAAAGATTCTTTAGCACCATTCCTCCGTGAGTTCTCAGCTCACAAGGCCACTCTGGTTGTCCTTGTCCCTCGGGGGATTCAGATCTGTCACATGGCCACAAAGATAAAGTAAATGCTCTCGCTTTCCAAAGATCTTGGCAACACCAGCCTAATGATTGAAAATATCGGACATGTCTTGGGTAGTTGCTCAGACAGAAGCCCGGTGAGCAAAAATTGCAGATGTGCGTGTGCACAGGTGGCATTTAGGGGAAGTGCAGAAACGTAAATACCTTTCATGTCCAATTTAATGGGAATTACCTTCTTTGTTCCAGTCCGTAAAATCTTCCTTAGTTCTTGCCCGTGCTTCCGTATATTCTCAAGTTAAAAACTGAAGGTTTGGGCTATCTGCGGAGAGACATGGGGCAATAATGTTGTCAACTTATTTTTTCACTGTGTTCATTTGCTGTCTTGACTGAGTTACCTTCATTCCTTTTATTAGAATTAGTCAATAAGAGAAAAAGGTTGAGTTTTTTTTTTCTTATAGTAGAATTTTCATTCAATTGCTTGAAGCTGTTCAGGGAGGGAATTGTTTGCTAATTGCACAGTTATTGATGGAACGCAGGCTGTAAGATGATGACAGTGTGTGTATACATGTGTGATTGTGTCTGTACCTACACACAGCGTGTATTGGAGCCACAGTGAATACTTGAAACTCCCCCTCTTGAATCTTACAAGTTCACATTGCTTAGCAGAAAGGTCAGCCCTTTATTCACAAGGCTTCTTAAAGATCCCTTTTTCTTTTCACTTCTAAGAAGGGACGATCCAGGTAGAATTGATTCCCTAACATGATTAACCAAGGAAAGATTTTTTTTTCCAAATACACAGTAACAAAACTTTTGAAGTGTAAGGAAAAGGACATATTTGTCTAAATAAATCACACGAAATTCCGTTACTCATGGAATGGAATACTAATTGATTGCCAGGTACATCCTCTCTAGGCTGTTGAGGTTTTCTTTCACTGTGTTTCTTCTGCGTATACGTGGAGCTCAATGTCTCGGGCAGTGGAAATGCAGTTCTGGCCCATAAATTCCTCGACAGGAGTCATGAAAAATGGGTGACAACAGACACGATCATCCTTCTCTTCCTGGGAGACCTCTGGGCGATTCTGTACCTGGGTTATGCAGGGTACGGCATGTCTCAGAGCTCGAGATGTGCCGTGTAGCGGTTAATCACAGGGGTAGGACATTCTGGGGGCATCTGAGGAAGGCCAAGAAGTGGGAACTGTTGAGTATGACATTCTTGGAAAGCAACTCCCATCTGAGCCATAGATATAGAAATGGAAATAAAGACATAGACGTAGATAAATAGATGCATGTATACAGGTCTACCTATCCACATCCATCTGCGTCCACACCTAAAACATCTATACATTACCTACATCTTCGTCATCTACATATACAGATCTACATCCATACGTATTTATCGTACATCTTCGACTATGTCCATGTCAACATCTGTACGATAGTTACACCTGCGTCAGTCTCTCTGCCATTCCCCATCCGTTCACGAGCAGCTGGCATGCTGTGCTTCCCTGCTAAGGATTTGCCATTCGGTCCTGTCGGAGCCTCAGATGCAGGCTTCCCTGGAGTTTATAGGATGCTGAGACAGGCTGTTTCCCTCACCGAGCAGCTGAGGTTGCCCCCTGGATACTCTGGGGCCCTCTTCTACCTGCTGGCCTACTTTCTCTGCTGTTTATTCCCGGCTGCTGCAAGTTTTGTGTGCAGCCTCACCCACCTGCCTCCTGTTCCAAGAGCCGTGGGCGCCTGCCAGCAGAAATGACACCCAGTAGCCACGGTTTCCTGGACCGTGGAAGACGCTCGCTTCATGGACGTCGGGACTCACTGAAAACACATTGGAGATAAGAAAGGGATTCTTCCTCTTGACACCCATTTAATACGTTTTTCCCTATGGAGCTGATTTCTGTTTATTCATGTGAAAACTAGTTGGAGGCTTTTGTATCAATTTGGAAGTTCTTACTGGCCATGGAGATATTTCCTCTGACAGGGAATCAGCTGCTATCATTGATCAAGAATACCCATTAATAACTCAGCTGGAGCACCCCTTTCAAATATGTATTGTGTGCATGCTTGTGTGTGCCTAAGAAATCCCCACAGGCATTGCTAAACACATGCATGCATGCATTTATACACTTTTAGAACTTCCACATTTTTAGTGCTGGGAGATACTCTTTCACCTGCTTCGTCTCCCAGTCTTGGTCTCCCTTCTAAAATTGACAACAAGCATTCTCGCTGGACATAGCTGACTCCATGTGTTTTAATGTAGTTAACATGTTCCTCTGTAAGCTGGGACTGCCCTGTGCATGAAAAATCTTTGGGGCTGTGGCTTGTTTTACAGAGAGCCCCATAATGACAAATATGTGTAACGGAATAGCTTAAAGAAATCTTTCAACTCACATTGACTAATGTATTACCAAATGGAAATTTGTTTTTCCCTAAAAACTCTAGGTGCCCCGTGAAGGGTAAATCCTGTGAATGCACCATGAACTTCTAAGAGCATCGAAATTAATGGGGCAGGCGGGGCTTTCTGCCCGCCTCCTCTGTGAGCATTTATTAGACCAGGACCACCATGGTGAATGGGTTCAGAGGCGAAGTGTTTACCCAAACAGGAGACGCCAAGTACCAACATAAATACAGGCACCAGCAGATTTTGTGAGGGGGAAATCGATCTATTCCAGGCAGGTATCTTCACAGATTTCAACCAGGAGTTTCTGTCCAAAGGATCCACAATGAAATCTTTTCCTCTGCCTATTTCATCCCAGATTGAGTCAGGCTGGGTGCTTATACCATCGCCCTCATATGTTTCCTTTCCTACGTGTTTTTGTGCCACATAGATTCTTTTCTGTTACTGCTCTTGCAAAGTTTCTTTGCCTTCGTATAGGATTTTATGTAAAATACCCTCTTTCACAAAAATTATTTGTTTAAATTGCTCAAGTCCTCCTTTGTAACACCATCATTTCGGGATCTCCGTGTATGTGCATTGGAGGGAGACCCAAAAGGTGGTGCAAAGTAGGGTCCCCAGCCTCGGACGTGGCCTCAGAAGGGCTGAGCCAGAGGCCTCAGCTTAGACATGTGCCTTTTATGGCCACTTCTTAGGACTACAGAGAGGAAATCTAAGAAGGTGCCCCCCAAATTCTGCATGAATATAAAAGTGCTCCATAAAGTCAGGGAGCTTATTTAAAACAAGTACTTTGTAAATGAATGACAGATGGAAAACTATTCAGAAAATCCAGTCTGTGAAGGGCGGGCATAGCCCCAGCAGCCCGCAATTTAAATTTTACAATGAAAGAGCCCGTTTACATCAGAAGCATATTTTGCTGCAAATAGTAATGTCCCTGAGAATGCAACAGGTTTCACCCCAGCCTCTTCGGATCCTATTTTTCTCGTCTTCCACGAGTTCTGATTCCTGCTGGACCTGAGTGTCTTGAATGTCTGCAACGGATTTGTTCTCCAAATGAGAACAAGTCAGATTTTTTTTCATTTTGGCTGGGGAGGGGAGAGAATGGAAGTATTCTGGAGGCGTCGCCTGGAGAGGATTTCCACATGAGCATCCGACTCCACATGAGCACCTGCTTTCTCTCCTGGGACCATGGCATTCTGTCCTGAGGACATAGACTGGGGTGTGCATCTGAAGCCTGCAGCCTCTGTTTTCAAACTCATTAAAATCGCCACAGAACTGCCTGCAGATAAAGTCTGTTCATTGAGAAAGTCAGTTTTATTCTTAAGAGCATTGAAACCCGACACCCAAAAATATTCATTAATGTGTAGAAGTATTTATGCTTTAAGCAAAAATAGAGAGTAAATCCTTTTTCTTCCTGCCTCCAATACATTTTCAAGACGGTTTATTTGTATCTAATTATATCTTACTGCATCTGTCAACATTTTCTACAATACGGTAAGACTCATTAATAATGGAAACCAATCAAAAAAATCCAAAACTAAATTGACACAATCTAGCGCCTGCTTTTAGCCTAAATTCAATAGGTGCCTTTTGAATATATATTGATAACTCTATAAACTCTTTGAAAAATCAACCAGGTACATATTAACAAATACCCCTTGTCATGTACATTTCAAATAATTTCATTTTGGGGTAATTGGATGTATTTGAAATTACCCTTACACAGATGAGAAGATCAATTTCAATTTAAAGAAACTTTGAAAGAATTTCAGGCTGTGCGAAAGCTTAATGTCCATGGTGTAAATCAAACCTTCATTTCCTGCTCAGAATTAGTCATTTATTTTGCTCAGATTCTAATGCCAATTAATCACAAAAAGAAATGGGTGTACAATGGAATATGCCTACGGACATTTAACAGTTTTTTAAATGTTATATTGCCAATCTCTCCTCCTGACAATCCACAAAGCTTTGATACGTTCCTGCCTTTAAGAGGACCCGGGAATTTTACATTAAAAGTCTACATTTAGGGGATTTTTTTTTTAAATCGCATGCGAGGATGTGCTTTATTTTTTTATTCAATATGCATCAGATAAAAATCCTTACGTTTCTAAGAGTTTGAGGAAAGCTTTTCCTGATGCATTAGTGCACTGTCAGCAGTTAGGTCTGAAGTGCATGGGGCCTGCTCCGTCTCCTTTTTGTCTCCTCAATAAACTTAAGAGAGACACTTCTTGGTTCAATTGCTATTTTTATCTCCCCTCCTCCTTTTCATTTAGTTTCTATTTTTCACTGTTTGTCTGTGGAGATGTTACCTTTTATTTTATTTATTTATTTATTTATTTTATTTTTTGAGAGGGCATCTCTCCTATTTATTGATCAAATGGTTGTTAACAACAATAAAACTCTGTATAGGGGACTCAATGCTCAATGTACAATCATTAATCCACCCCAAACCTAATTCTCGTCAGTCTCCAATCTTCTGAAGCATAACAAACAAGTTCTTACATGGTGAACGAATTCTTACATAGTGAATAAACTCTTACATGGTGAACAGTGCAAGGGCAGTCATCACAGAAACTTTCGGTTTTGATCATGCAATATGACCTATAAACAATCAGGTCAAATATGAATATTCATTTGATTTTTATACTTGATTTATATGTGGATCCCACATTTCTCCCTTTATTATCATTATTATTTTTATTTTTAATAAAATGCTGAAGTGGTAGGTAGATGCAAGACAAAGGTAGAAAACATAGTTTAGTGTTGTAAGAAAGCAAATGTAGATGATCAGGTGTGTGCCTGTAGACTATGTGTTAATCCAAGCTAGACAAGGGCAATAAAACATCCATGGATGCAGCAGATTTCTCTCAGAATGGGTGGGGGGGTGAGGTTCTAAGTCTCACCTCTGTTGATCCCCAATTTCTCACCTGATGGCCCCCCTGTGACTGTGCCTGTCTTAGGTTGTTCCTCCCTTGAGGAATCTTACCTGTCTCTGGCTAACCAGTCATCTTCCGGGGCCATACAGGGAAATCTAAAGTTGGTAAGTGAGAGAGAAGCCTTATTGTTTGAAAAGGTTAGCTTTTTACTTCTTTGCAGATTTTATGCCCTGTGGCTTCTATGCCCAGCATTTGTCTTGAGGTATCTTTACCACTTGGAAGAATTATGATACTCGGTAAATTCGATATGAGGCACGAATTCTACTTAAGGGTTGTAATTAGGAAGGAAGAAGAAAAGCTATAGAAGTAGCAGGTGGAAGAAAACCTGGGAAGATTGATTATTTCTTTGACATATCTTCTTGTAGAGTAACTTCAGCATGTATAGGTTTTAAACTACTAATTAAATTGCGTACACACATTAACATAATAGGAATACAATTACATAACCAAAGCAGACCTATAATTACCAGCCATCTCCAGTGAAGCCAAGAGACCCAGTTAGGCACCCTAGGCATCTGTGAAAATTTGTCTATGATATGATGGATATTGTCCAACTGTACTTGAACGGTCTGAGAGAAATCAGACAAATTAAAACAACCCATTCCTGGGAACTGTTCACATCCCATATGTTCTTTTAACAGTAGATAGTCTGTAGGTGTAAGATTTTGGAGCGCTACAACTTGCACTTCTCCTAATTCTTGGTTGAGTTCCAACCGTATAGATCCAGTCAAATTTGTTGTTTTACTGTATGCACAGGCCAGCTGAGATATCTCCTTCTTCATTCCAATGGCAAGTCCAGGGAACCAACCGGTGGGATGGATGCAGCTACAACTGCAGCATCGCGTGGATCTTTGTTGGGGTTTTTTGATGATCATCTTCTGGTATGAGTCTTCCAGAGAGTGCTGATGTTGGAAGTTCTTCTTCATATCGTATCTTAGTTCATTTTCTGGGTAGCCAAATTAGGCTTTGATCCTCTGTATAAACACAAACAGACCCTTTGCCCACACTTTGATATGCCCTTTATACCATTATGTAGAACTCATTGGAGGTCACCGCACAGGAACTGCTTTTTTTTTTTAAGAGAAAGGAATATTATCAGAAAAGTGTACCTCCATAGCCGATCATCTGACACCCTTTAAGTGATCAAAATTAAGGATATTTAAAGCATGCATTAATCATTGATTTACAGTTAGTTTTATTCTATCAAGGAGTAATCCCCCTTTTCTTTCTTTTTTTTTTATCTTTAATCTACACTTACATGAAGAATATTATGTTTACTAGGCTCTCCCCTATACCAGGTCCCCCCTATAAACCACTTTACAGTCACTGTCCATCAGCATAGCAAAATGTTGTAGAATCACTACTTGTCTTCTCTGTGTTGTACAGCCCACCCTCCCCTTCCTCCCTCCCCCCCATGCATGCTAATCTTAATACCCCCTGTCTTCTTCCCCCCCCCTTATCCCTCCCTACCCACCCATCCTCCCCAGTCCCTTTCCCTTTGGTACCTGTTAGTCCATTTTTGGGTTCTGTAATTCCGCTGCTGTTTTGTTCCTTCAGTTTTTCCTTTGTTCTTATACTCCACAGATGAGTGAAATCATTTGGTATTTCTCTTTCTCCACTTGGATTATTTTGCTGAGCATAATACCCTCCAGCTCCATCCATGTTGCTGCAAATGGTAGGATTTTCCCTCTTCTTATGGCTGAGTAGTATTCCATTGTGTATATTCTTTATCCATTCATCTACCGATGAACATTTAGGTTGCTTCCAATTCTTGGCTATTGTAAATAGTGCTGCGATAAACATAGGGGTGCATCTGTCTTTCTCAAACTTGATTGCTGCGTTCTTAGGGTAAATTCCTAGGAGTGGAATTCCTGGGTCAAATGGTAGGTTTGTTTTGAGCATTTTGAGGAACCTCCATACTGCTTTCCACAATGGTTGAACTAATTTACATTCCCACCAGCAGTGTAGGAGGGTTCCCCTTTCTCCACAGCCTCGCCAACATTTGTTGTTGTTTGTCTTTTGGATGGCAGCTATCCTTACTGGTGTGAGGTGATACCTCATTGTAGTTTTAATTTGCATTTCTCTGATAATTAGCGATGCAGAGAATCTTTTCATGTGCCTGTTGGCCATCTATATTTCTTTATTAGAGAACTCTCTGTTCAGTTCCTCTGCCCATTTTTTAATTGGGTTATTTGTTTTTTGTTTGTTGAGGCGTGTGAGCTCTTTATATATTCTGGACGTCAAGCCTTTATCGGATGTGTCATTTACAAATATATTCTCCCATACTGTAGGGTTCCCTTTTGTTCTATTGATGGTGTCTTTTGCTGTACAGAAGCTTTTCAGCTTAATATAGTCCCACTTGTTCATTTTTGCTGTTGTTTTCCTTGCCCGGGGAGATATGTTCAAGAAGAGGTCAGTCATGTTTATGTCTGAAAGGTTTTGCCTATGTTTTTTTCTAAGAGTTTTATGGTTTCATGACTTACATTCAGGTCTTTGATCCATTTTGAATTTACTTTTGTGTATGGGGTTAGACAATGGTCCAGTTTCATTCTCCTACATGTAGCTGTCCAGTTTTGCCAGCACCATCTGTTGAAGAGACTGTCATCTCCCCATTGTATGTCCATGGCTCCTTTATTGAATATTAATTGACCATATATGTCTGGAGTCTCTAGTCTGTTCCACTGGTCTGTGGCTCTGTTCTTGTGCCAGTACCAAATTGTCTTGATTACTATGGCTTTGTAGTAGAGCTTGAAGTTGGGGAGTGAGATCCCCCGTACTTTATTCTTCTTTCTCAGGATTGCTTTGGCTATTCGGTGTCTTTGGTGTTTCCATATGAATTTTTGAATTATTTGTTCCAGTTCATTGAAAAATGTTGCTGGTAATTTGAGAGGGATTGCATCAAATCTGTATATTGCTTTAGGCAGGATGGCCATTTTGATGATATTAATTCTTCCTAGCCATGAGCATGGGATGAGTTTCCATTTGTTAGTGTCCCCTTTTATTTCTCTTAAGAGTGACTTGTAGTTTTCAGGGTATAGGTCTTTCACTTCTTAGGTTAGGTTTATTCCTAGGTATTTTATTCTTTTTGATGCAATGGTGAATGGAATTGTTTTCCTGATTTCTCTTTCTATTGGTTCATTGTTAGTGTATAGGAAAGCTACAGATTTCTGTGTGTTAATTTTGTATCCTGCAACTTTGCTGTATTCCGATATAAGTTCTAGTAGTTTTGGAGTGGAGTCTTTAGGGTTTTTTATGTACAGTATCATATCATCTGCAAATAGTGACAGTTTAACTTCTTCTTTACCAATCTGGATTCCTTGTATTTCTTTGTGTTGTCTGATTGCCATGGCTAGGATCTCCAGTACTATGTTAAATATCAGTGAGGAGAGTGGGCATCCGTGTCTGGTTCCCGATCTCAGAGGAAATGCTTTCAGCTTCTCGCTGTTCAGTATAATGCTGGCTGTGGGTTTATCATATATGGCCTTTATTATGTTGAGGTACTTGCCCTCTATTCCCATTTTGCTGAGAGTTTTTATCATCAATGGATGTTGAATTTTGTCAAATGCTTTTTCAGCATCTATGGAGATGATCATGTGGTGTTTGTCTTTCTTTTTGTTGATGTGGTGGATGATGTTGATGGGTTTTTGAATGTTGTACCATCCTTGCATCCATTTAGGGGATTTTTAACATTGGTTATCTTGACAATTCAAAGCAGAAAACATCTGAGCCCTTTTTAGAACCTGCTCTAAATTCCACCATCTTCCCAAACTCAGAATGATCAACTGGAGAAGATTTTGGGGGAGGAAACTGTTCTTTATTTATTTGCGAAGATCTAGTTTGGGGAATTCCATTACAGCCATATCAACACCTTGAGCACGGACGGCGCAAATTTTCTCCTATTTTTTGAAAGCAAGCTTCTCACAGATATACAGACGAAGAAAAATCATAAAATACTGGGGCCTTTGCTGTTCCCCTGACAACATCATGTTGTCCATGTGCTGGTGACTGTGACAGCACAGAGTCTGAGAACTTTCTGTTGCTAACAGACTGGATTTTCTCTATTTCTGAAGTCCAGTCTTCTCCATGAGTACTCTCAACCTATTAAACAAAACCTGACATCCAGAATTTGCAATATGGTCCCCAGAGCACAATTTCTAGGAAAACAGTACCCTATTCTATATCAGGCATGTTCAGTTTCTTCTCTGCTTTTTCAAGTACACACAGCCTACAGCGTTGAGGTCCTGCACCCTTGTATGCATGCACATGCCCCACGTTCAAGAGTGTGGAGAGACCCCTGCGTGTATGATTCCCATACCAACATGCTTCATCTGTGATGTGTGATCTCTGATGCTTATTCCCCTGGAATACATTCTTTCAGTCCCATATCTTTTCAGACTGTCTTCCATTGTAGACCACAAAGGGGGTGAAAATGCACCCTCCAAGACCTATATTGAAATAATGTGAGTCTGTGTTAAACGATGGGAGTAGAGCCTCTAAGAGATAAAATCAGATAAAAATCTAAGGAAAGAAAGTGTCTACATGCTCCCCATGGCCTGCTTTGGGGCTGGGATTTGGAGGAAAATACACCCCCTCGGAGCTGCATGTTATGGTCAGAATTTAGATCGCTTGTCTTGAGGAGAACGGAGAGACAGTCTGTAGCCTGGAAAATTAAACTTGTTTTTTATGTTACATACTTGAGAAAACAAACTGCCCCCAGGATGGCATGCCCTTTACCTGTTCAAGGGACCACAGTGTAATGAGCCGGCAGCGTGATTTTGGCCGCTTACACTGTTTTAACCTTTTATTTCTTCACCCTGTCTCTGACTTTGAAGCGTCCTTTTTTTTTTCTTTTTAAATCTAAAGCCAGAAAAGCCGTAGCGTGCTTTAGGGAAGAAGAATAGAATTGAAGCAGTGTATTAAAACAAAATGCATGGCTGCCTCAGAAAATATCATGAGTAAATTGTATTTCAACATTTTTATAATTGGGAAGAAGCCAGAGATGAGTGGCTATAAAATCAATTCCAGATAATTACTTGGAAGTAAATAGCATGAAACAGAGGTGTAAATTATTGGGGTGTTTCCAGCCTAGCATAGTGATCACTATTTTGAGCAGTAATAAAACAAGATCAAGGGTGGAAATGACTCCGATGCAGGACTTTCATGTAGGAATCTATTTTTTTTTAAATTCCAAATTTGTCTTCTTGTTGGATTATATCCTCCACTGTCCACCTCTGAAATCGTCTGTATGATTTCACAGTGGAACCCCACAGATGAAACATCTATTTTTAAAATACTGGGTGTTTCTCACTGGAGAGCCAATTTATTGATTTTCATTTTTCCTATATAGATATATGTATGATGTTTTAAAAATAAAAATGTGTCAGGAAATTTTTAAAGCAGACTTATTGACTTAGAGTCACACATACGTCTGGACATTCTTTGCCATATACGTCCCCATGGAGGTTGAAGCTCCCTTCAGTGGGTCTTGCCCAGGTCCCCAAATTGGGAATTCTTCTCCCGGGACTAGTGCATTTTCACCAACCTGTGTTCTATGCACACTCTTTGCATGCATCTTTTTAGGCTGTGCAGCTACATTACGGAAGGAAAAATATTTCTCCTCATTTTACCCCTTCAAACTCACTCAAGCCCCACCTTGGGTGCAACCCAGTGTCTTCCTGCTGGAAAAGTGCAGAATCAAGATAGGGTTGCAAGTGTTCTAATCCATGATTTTGCCTAGTATGATGCCCCGTGTGGTCTTGAAAAGTCTGGGACTGTTTCCTGGGGGAGGCAGCACTGTGACCAGCTAAGAGAATTCAGCTCTGTGGTCCTGTGTTTAAACATCCACATATGTGCCCTTCCAGTGTGGTTCAGACCAAGGTGCACATTTCTCTTCCCGTTCACTTGCAAGATGCTGCGAATCCCAGTTCTACGCTCTGAGTGTCTTCCCACCACCTGTGTGGACCTCCCTCTCCCAAACCCATTGGTGTAAAACAAATAGAGTAAATATTTATTTTGACCATGCCAGGCTGATGGAGGAATCCAGTAAAAGAAAGACTGGGGTTTGTTGTTGAGCAGCTCATAGGGGCTTAGGTGTGCGGCCCGGCTGCAGGGCACTGTGTCGTTTGCAGAACATCCTTCATAGACATGAGCTGGACAGCACAGGGGCTGTGGTGATGGAAGGGTCCTTGGGCAGCTTTCTGGAACTTGATGATTAGGATGGGATCCTCAGTGAATGCACATTTGCTCCTGGGCAAGAACTGTTCCTACTTGAGGGGAACATGGAAGTTCCTGTGCCCAGGACCCTCCCCTGACCTCGAACCACTTGGTGATGTAACTGGCCCACTGCTAGGCTACTGCATCCACACCCGCAGGCAATGAGCTATTAGTGAGTGAGTCATTATACAAGGAGCTCTGTCCAGGGCTCTGCAAAGAGGCAGAGACGGAGGTGGATTGCAGACCTGCAGACTGTTGGATGCAGACATGATTTCAGCGCTCGACCTGCCACCATGAGAATAAAGCTGGGCATAAACCCTTCTACCCCAAGAACATTCTGCTGTCATTTCTTGGTCTCAATGAATCCATAGAGCACTTGCCCCGGGGATGAAACCCTCAGACAACACAGTACATCTCCAGGAAACAGCAAGCCTGACCCATCCCTGTGTTTACCCCTGGCCACGCTGCAGCATGTACTTCCCAGATTTGCACTTCTTTCCTCAAATGCCCACCCAGGATGACCTGCCCCCACACCTTCTACAGCCCAGACCACCGGGTAAGGCTCACCGTCCACACCATGGTGCCCACGCACCACAGCAAAGATGTATCCGTCTCTCTCTCTCTCTCTCCTTCACTTCTCTCTGAAGCTCATGTGCCAGGAGCACAAAACACGCAGCCACTCTGTTAGGACTATCGATGTGAATGTCCCAGCCGTCCAACAGCGAAAGTCCAGCCATGTCGGTATCAAAGTCCCTAGAATGGGGAAAACCTGACCGCTATGTCATCAGTAAGAGACAATCTGCTGAATAATAAAATCTCTTATTCATTCTAGAAGAAGCCAGATGCAAGGGGTGGGGTGTCACCCCGTTCACGGGTTTTGAAGAGAATTAGAATGGGGGTGCTTTTTGGAAATGTGCAAAAGCGCAAATGTACATCCACCATTGTGCACGTGGGTCATTCAGAACACGGGCGATTTGCATGTCAGTGGTGTTATAACTGTATTTTCTGTGACTAGGATTAGAGGCATACAAAACTTTCTACTTTTCTGCCCTGAAAGTCTCCTTTTTCTTGGTCCCAAGCCTTTGTCTTCCCACCCATTGTTAAAAAGAGATTGCACCCCATATGCCTGGCAAATAGACATGTTAAATGACACGGTAAAATAGCCTAATAATGTAGTGGGGCTCTTAGATGTTTTATCGATAGAACATTGCTCTTGATAGCCCTGTGCTGAAGCGTTTGTTTCAATGATTTAAGAGCTATCACTAAATGCACAACCTTTTCCTTTCTTTAAAAAAAAGAAAAGTCTGTGGGTTTTTAGTGGGTGCCTGGTTTTGCACCCTGGGGGGGGGGTGGCGGCTATCCAATGCAGGACAGGATGCGTTATCTGAAGGAAGCTGTGTTACAGTGCTGTGTTTTAAGCTGGACCCAGTGGCTTGATCCCACCCTCAAAGTGGTTGGTACCGTTCAACATGGACCTGCCCATGGTGCATGGACATTGCAGATACCCTCTGGACTAACCCATCTACATCCGCCCCAGGTCCAGATGGGGGCACTCAGCACATTCTGGGGTCTGCTTCCCTACAAACACTCCATGATAATTTAAGACGAACGATGGCATCTCAGAGGTTTGTAAAAGCCCACCTTCTGTCCCACTTATTTACTCTAAGAAAGCCTCCAAAACATTTTCCAAATGTGCTATTTAAAATTTAAAACCATCCACAAGCCCATATGCATTCAAGTCTTCCCTGACAACTAATATATTTTTTGTTCTGTTGAAATGCAAACTCAGAGATGTCTCCCTCCCTCAAAGAAATTTCCATCATATACTAGGGATCCTCAAAGACGCTAGCTTATTTTGATACTTCATTCCTATTTTCTACCTTCCTTTGGAGAAGAGGAGGGTGGGTGAAGATTTGGGGGGCGTTGGCTCAAACATTACAATTCAACACTAAAATATCCATATAGGAATTGATCCAAATGTTGAAACTTAGAGGGAAAAAAGGTGACATGCAAATGAAATATCCAGATATTTTGTAAGGACTAAGTACATCGGTTATAGCATCTCAGGGAGATTTTCATTACTTGACTATTTTGGTAAAAATGTCTTCAGTTATCTGATTAATTGCCTGACTTCGGTATATTGTCTGGCCACTATCTTCTAAATCATTTGCAGTAGAAGCCTGACACTGTGTCACGCCAGGGACGGCAGTTCTGGTGAAGCTTACAGAAGCTTAATCTGATATCAACATCAAATTTAAAAAGGGTTGGGCAGCATTGAGGTAAAATCTAAGAACAGAGTAATGTTGAATGGCCACTTGCATTATTCTGACATCCACGTTCTAAATGCTCATGCTTTTCATCAGCGCATGCAGAGACCATCTTAATGATGCTGAAAAGCATGTATATTCAGGGAGATAGAAGTACTGGTCCATCTGCTACATACCAACCACCAGCAGAGAGAGTCCAGAGCTCACAGGTTCCCTGGGAGATTAGGTCTAGGCTGATGAGCAGAAAAGGATATTTTCTAAAAGTTCCTTAGTGGCGTCTACGGATCTGCTGTGCTTGAGAATTCTTGCCTTGCACTACGATTTCCCAAAATGAGATTTTCCATCAAGAAAAGTGGGAGTAGATGGTGGTATAGGTTTGGGAGATTAGATAACTTTAAGAAGCCTTGTTCTTCTAACTCAACCATATTGGAGATTGTCCAGGTAATACACTGCAGCTCCCAGGGGGAGAAATAAATTGTTTTGAGTTTGTTTAAACCAATATTCCTCATGGTAAAAATTTATTAACACGTGGAGTAAGTCTCCTTACACCACACTCCATCCGTGACGTGTAGACTGCAGTGGTTCCATGCGTGTGACATTGCAAAGTCTCCAAGTGTCCCCACCCCAAAGATCAGAGCTCTCCCTGCAGGCGGGGCCCGGCATTTCACCTGGGCTCAAACGAGGGACAGTCACTGGACTTAAAACCTCTAACTCTAGGAGTTTACTTTGCTTTTCATTTATGGTGGCAGTATTTGTATTTCGGTTACAATATTAACCTAAATAGCCACAAATTGCACGGCTTTAGCAAAGCCGCTGACACCTCACTCCTTATTTGAAGCAAAGGGGCTGAAGTGCACCAGTTTCAAGCATTCGCTAAAATGTGTGGGTTTAATTTTTTCGGTACAATTGACCTTCAGTTATAAGATGAGTAAGTTCTGAGCATCTAATCACTTGGGGACCACACTTAATCATACCATATTCTACTAGAAATTTGCAATGGCTGGTTTATAAACCTAAAGATGCTTCCCTTACTGCACTTAAGTGTCACATGTGATGTTGTGGGGACACATTTCTAACCCAAAACATGCATCTTTGTCCCTCAACTAGATCCTAACACATCACCCCCTACAAACGTAAGAAGTACAGAAAATAGAGTGGATTTACACGTGGACAGGAGAAGCTGTGTGCATTCCTCTGGTTTTTTTTGGGAGTTGCAATTTGCCGTAAAAGGGCCCAATTCCCACAGTGACCCCCCCCCCACACACACACACCCAGGGTCTGTTTCTGGACCCATGGTGTGTGGCCTCACCAGGTCAACAGTCGGTCTTGCTTCCCAGAGGATATTGCAGGCTTTCTGGCAAAGCTGTTGTGTGCTCCTAAGAGGAAGAAATCCAGATGCCCTTCTGGGTGGTGGTGGTCCTAGAAAAACCCAGATTGGTAGGAACAAAAATCCCAGGAGCTGGTGCCCAAGTTCTCTTCATGCTTCATCTCTGTCACTCCCGGTCTCTCTGAGTCTCTCTATCTCTGTCTCTTGCTGTGTCTCTCCATCTCTGTTTCAGGTCTCTCTCCCCTTATCCTTTAACGTTGCCTTTACATGAAACCTCTATATGCATAAGCTGGGATTCTGGGTGACCCTGCAAATACTCAGAGACTTGGGAAGCCTTTGCAAACGTAAACACTTTGTGAAATTTTTATCATCTTGTAAAACTTTCATGCACAGCTCCTGTTCTGAAAGGAAAAGCAAACACTTATCTAGAAGTGCATAGTTTCGGGGACAAGGTTTCTGCCCGAGGCTTCTGCTCACTTGTTCACGATACTGCGCGGTGCACCCCCACGGGCGGGGGTGGAATGCAGGCCCCTTTGCTGTGGCCCCTCCTGGGCAGACAGAAGCCATTTTCCTGGGTGAATCAAAGAGGAGGAGAATTTCACATCAAACATTAGATTAGTCTTCAAAAAAGCTTTTCTGTCTGGATGCATTAAGATCTTTCTCTTAATCACTACTTTTCACCAAGTTCATTAAAGAGTGTGATGCATTTCTCCAAAATGCAGGGTCAGCGGCATCTTGCAAATTGGGTAAATCGGAGTTTAAGTCATAATGTTTGTACGGGGGTGTTGAGTGAGCTTAGAGTTTTGGATCATAAATTGACCTCGGAAATGGAAAACAATTCCTCCTTGTTTGCTAAGATACTGTTTCTGCTACCCTTTTTAACAGCAAATTCAATTCCATGTATATTAAGCTGCAATGTTTTCCCACACCCACAGAAATTCCAGTCATTAAAAAAAAAAATCTCTATTCTCCATGTCCTGGTTGGGCAGTTTTCATCACCATAGCTTTAAGGTTGCTGGTATGCGTTCTGCAAAGATGAACCTGCTGTGAATTCCACTCAATGGATTTGAAAGCAGAAAGTGTGTGGTTGTCATGTTAGATGTTTGATTTGAGGCTGTGATACATTATTCATATCACTAACTGTGTAAACATGTGAGATGCAGTTAGAATAAATACTTAGTGTTGCTGTCTGCATATCCTAACCTCTGTGTCATTGAAGGGTCCATTTTGATGCATTATTATTCCTTTTCCTTATTCATTGTATTTCCGAACTGCTTCCCATGCCTGGAAGTTTTTGTTTGGATGTCAGGCATTATAAAGTTTACATTTCTGGGCATAGAATGCTTCCCTGTCCTGTATTGTTCAACTTGATTCTGAGACAGGTAGCTGCCTTCCAATGGACACAGAATGTTTATGAACATGGAGCATATTTGGGGCTCGAAAACAAATCTTGGTAAATAAAAAAGAAATCTAATGGATACAATCTGTGTTCTCTGACTTCAGTGGTATTAAATGATAATAAAAGATGGGCACCTATCTAGAAAATCCACACGTATTGACAAAAAGTGACGCCCTTCTAAATTACCGGTGGGTCAGGAAAGAAGTCAAAAGGGTAAAGAAAGTACTTTGAGCAAAATGAACATGCAGATAACCATTTGCTACCCCTGTATTAACCCAGTACCGAGGAGACGTGTACAGATTCAAACAGAGATGTCGGGGAAAGATGGAGGTCTGTCCTCGGTGACCCCCAGCTTCCACGTGAAGTTAGGGTTAGAGCAAGTCAGACCCAATGTAAGCAGAAAAAAGGGAAATAGTGTAAGGGAACTAAGGAAATAGGGTAGCCGGGGCAATAATAGCAACACTGGAATAATGCATATACAAAAAGGCAGATTACCTTTCCTAACAATTAGAGAAATTGCATTCCAAACAATAGTAAACTAACATTTCATGCAGAAGCAAGATTTGCCAAAATCAGGGTGTCCTCGTTGCCCCCTGCCCTGAGACTTTTCACACTGGAATTGCGGGCCGGCTGCTGGCTTCTGTTCCTGACCCGCCACGCCAGGTGGGCTCTGTGCTGGGGTCTCTCTTTCTTCCCCACGGTGGCCTGGTGGCACCGATTTCTCCCCGTTTTGCCAGATTCCCACCGTCACTGAGATTCTGATTCCCCCCAGATGTAGTCTATTATCCGGGAGCTCTGTGTGCATGTGACCTCAGCTCAGCCTGTGCATGGTCACAGCCCGCGTGCTCATTGGTTAAAACCCCACTGTGTTTTCCTAAAATGGTCAGGGCTCCTTAGAGAGAATGCAAACGATCTTTATACAAATGCGAATAATCCTGAGGTTCTGGTTTGTTAGGAATGCCGGTGTCTGGCTTGTGGACTTGTGATTCGTACTTCACCTAGTCACTTCTTATAGCCGAGAACTACGTGGTATTGCATAGTCCTCACTGAGGTATGCTTCTGTGTATGAGTTTATATGTATAAATATGTAAATATATGTGCGTATACCTCTATACACATGTATATACAGCACATACGTATATATATATGACACAAAATATATGCAATATATAATATATAATACATAGCTATTTTATAAATATATGAATTATAAACATAAATATGTAAACATTTCATATAGACTCAATAAACTATACATATAGAGCAAATACATAAATATTCTCTATAGTATATTAATATAGAATTAATGGAAGAATTAATATACTATGTTATTTTATCTAACTATACTATAATGCACTGTTAGTATGTGTATATATCATATTACTATATATATAACCATACTACAATATACTATATACTCTATTGCACAGTATATACTATAATGTTATTTATATATAACAATAAATCCCAGGATTCAATGGCATAGCTACACACCTTGATCTGTGTAACATTGGCAACTAAAAGAAATTTCTCCCCCAGATAGTAAATTCTAGGTAATGGAAGAAAAATGAGAAGTGAAGAAATGCACACGAGATGAGGTCAGTGATGCGACCGCGTCTCTTCCCAGCAAGTTGGCAGGACGCTCACCGGCTAGCAGCCACTCCAAAGACTTAGAAAAGCGTCTCCATACGCTGAGCCCCATCTTCTCTCTGATATTCTGAGTTCACATCGCCTCTCAGGACTGTCCTGTTGTTCTGCATTCTCAAGTGTTACTCTTTCACTTCCAGCTCTTGATGAATATCCCATGTTTGCCTTGTCAGTTCACCGTGAGTGGCTTGAACTCTTTCTTCACACACATGAATATGCGTGCCAGGGGGCACCTGTGGGGACCTTGTAACATGAAGCCTATGTT
The DNA here is from genome assembly GCF_040802235.1 of Manis javanica. Lineage (NCBI taxonomy): Eukaryota > Metazoa > Chordata > Mammalia > Pholidota > Manidae > Manis > Manis javanica. The sequence goes on along the minus strand of NC_133174.1, from coordinate 1,998,620 downwards.
CCCTTTACTGATGTGACATCACTTAGCTTATGAGGTCCCAAAAGAGGTGTCAGGAATAAAAATCACAAAAGCCAAACCATTTCCTCTCCTATGTGCTTTACTTCGAAGCCTTGAGCAGATATTCTATAGCACAGAAACTCAGACAGCATAGTCTACATGCTTCTGTTTTCACCTGAATCCGTGAGACTGGCAATGCGGTGCCCTTTCCCGGCGTTTTCACAGCATTTTTGAAGCTGCCTGCTAACTCCGGGGCGTGCAAACCCCTGCAGGAAGGTTCTGGCTACATTTCCTGTATAATTTTCAGCGTGTCTCTCTTCTGCTCGTTTGTATTCAGTCATCGTAGTCACGGCAGTTGTGTCCAGAGAATTATAAAGACATGGTTATGTGCGGGTCCATGAATTACATCAACGTGCTGAGCTCCTATAAGGATTCTGCAATTTTGTCAAAAGGATTTGCAGGCACCTGCTGGAATTTATACTGGGATTTATTCCTGTTTTCTGTGTTTAGTTGATAGGAAGTTCTTAAAAGGGTGTCTCTATCTTTCAAATGGTAAAATTGACCTTCGTAAATGTAGTCAGTTTAAAAAAATATAATTGATGGAGGAGCACATTTCCCCCCTTATTTCATTGCTTGCTTGCGATCCAGTCTTTCCTTGATGTGAGGAGAAACAGAGGGTAAATGCTAGGTTCTGAACCCTGTAGGTGCTGTTTCTGTGTGTGTGTGTGGAAGCATGATTTAGTTTTATATGTAGCAGAACCCTAAAGAACAAGTCAGCAGGCATGTTATTAGTTTCCTACGGCTGCAGTAATGAAGGACCACAGACTTGATGGATGACACTGGACACTGTGTCCCTGTCCCGGACCCCAAGGTCCAGGTGTGGGTGGGGCTGATCCTCCTGAGCCTCCCCCCTGGGAGGACGCCGTCCTCTCTCTGCGTCCTCACGGGGTCATCTCTCTCTGCGTGTCCGTGTCCTGATGTCCTCTTCTTATAAGGATACCACTCCTCTGGGATCAGGACCCATCCTAGTGACCTCGTTTTACCTTGATTGTGTCTGTAAAGACCCTAATTCCAAAGAAGGCCACATTCACAAGGGCTGAGGGTGAGGACTTCAACACGGGAATTGTTTTTAGGATGGTCGCCCAATTCAACCTATAACAGCATTTGCAGGATTTAAGGAATGAGTGGATTTTCACCCTTAGGCTGTGTTGATTTAGGTAAATCAGAGGGATGGTTCAGCAAATACCGTTCAATTATCTGGTGCATAAAGCTCTTCAGCAAATATGAGCCTAAAATAAACCAACAAACAAAGGCAGTGGCCTCTATTCCTTCCTGGCTTGTGTGATGATCTTTAAAAATGACCACGAGTGTGTTTCTCACCCTCCAAGCTGACCGCTTCCCCCACTCTAGATGCGCAGCAGTTGAATGGTCTTGGAGCTAGAGATTTCTACCCATTGTAGTTCCATATAGTCCGAAATACGTTTTGCATTTTATATTTTGCATATAAAACTCAGTTCTCCGCATTTCTGCAAATGCAGCTACTCTCAGAAGTAATCTATCTCCCGGTGTACATTTTTTTCAGTGATAGACTGACACTATTTCCCAGATGACTCTCCTCTTTGTGACTCTTCCTGTACCCCTTTTGGAGAAATCCAGGCCATAAAAATTAGGAGAAAATCCTCCAGGCACACCTCTATTTTAAACGTTTGTTTTGCACAAGCGGCAAAGCTCTGTGCAAACGATGATAAGTAAACAGAAGGGAGAAAATATTTTCAGGCAAAGCCCATTGTTGCCTGTACATTATGCCAGCTAAATAATTCTTAGGGTCTGTAGGGGGAGAGGAGTTGGAAAGAAGCTTACATGCAACAGAATTCCTTTCTCACGTTGATAAAACACTAAGAAATAAATGTGCAAGCATGCTATGTAGATTTATGGTGATAACCCAGTGGAAAAACTCAGACAAACAATAGTTAAAGGAAACTGGGGTTTTTGCCAGTTGAACAAGGGTTAGAAATATTTACTTTTGTTTTATATCTTCTCTTTCTCTGTCCTTTTTTATTAATTTCTCTGTTTTATTTATTAACAGTTACTTTTGAACCAGGTGTGGGTATGGGGTAGAGCTTCTTACGATCAGGGTCACTGGTATTAGGATGGACAGATCAGGCCACATTATTATAATGCAAAATAGTCACTAATTCATCCTGAACCACGTCTCGCAGCTCAGTACAGGCGATGTGTCCTCCTCCAGATGGCATCCATCGTCTTTTCACACTTTTGACAGTTTGTTGGGAAATCAGGGCAGATCCTTGCAAGATTAAATCACAGGTCTGGTAAAAGAGGGGGGCGTTTCATTAAGCCCTGCAAAGTGAATTTTTACAACCAAATCGAATCCCTTGGCAACATGGAACCTGCCCGTCAACAGCCGAAGACAATTTTTAGAAATGCAGTCGTATTTTCCAAGTTACACTGTATTCTCAATGAAATCCTTCCCTCGTTGTTTAACATTTCAGTTCTTGGGTTAAGTCAACCAGTCTTCACTTTGTGAGCTCCATTTTGGTTCTTTTCTTAGGGAATGTGAACCTAACATTCTCTTGTATCATTTTAAGAGAATTACAGGGAAAAAGGACAGAGTTGGCTGTCGGAACCCAAGCAGTTTTCCAGGCAGTCCCAAGCAGTGGATGTTTCCATTGGTCCCGTAGATCGCGAGTCACAGAGGAACAGTGTAGACCTTCTGCTTTTTTGTTTCATTCCAGTTTCCCACCTGCCCTGCAAAAGTTTGCTCAGAGCTGATAAGCCTGTCAGGCCGTTGGGCACATTTGCACACGTGGCTGTCTGTGCAAATCCACCCATTCATTCGCTATCCATCTCTTGAGGATTTCTCCTGGCCTTTTAAAAAACAACCACAAAAATCACAGGTCTTAGGGTTTCCCAGAAATGAGCTTCGGTTACCAATCTGCTCTCCTTTCCCACCGGCTTTGTACCTTAAGCTCTGTCCCCCGATGCTCACGTATCCAGGTAACTACCCAGGCTTTCTCTGCAAAATCCCATATTAACATCGCACCGTGGACCCTTGAACAGCCCGGGTTGCAACCGCACAGGTCCACATAGATAAAGACTCTTTTCTGTCAACATATGGGCCAAGTTTTCGGAGATGTGTGACTATTTGAAAAGCTGTTTTCCTTTCTTTAGCTTATTTATTATAAGAATGCAGCGTGTAACACATGAAACACACAAATTATGTGTTAATGGAGTGTTTCTGGTATTGGTAAGGCTTCCAGCCAACAGTAGGCTTTTCGTAGCTGAGTTTGGGGGTAGTTATATGTGGATTTCAACCGCATGTGGGTTGGTTTAAGGGTCAGCTGTAGGGTATTCTCCTTTCTTGGGGGACATCATTTTGATGCCGGATAAGAAATACACATTTCCACCTTGGCTCAGGTTCATAATCAGGGTGACCCTCCCGTGTCCCATGAAAATGCCCCTTTTCTTTGCTGTTGACTCTCTCCTCTCTCCCTCCCTTCCTTCCATAATTATATACTAAGAGGCCATAGCCATCTCCCTTATCTATGGGGGGAAAGTAATATACACTATGCCCAGTTCATCGGATTATGTGGGGGTCCAACTAGGAAGATGCCCTTACTTCTAACATACTTACTTCCCAGTCCGGTTGCAAACAGACATTGGTCACCACACAGCCTGACAAATCGTGAATACTTCACAAAGGGCTCTTTCAACCCACATAATAGTGTGACGACAGAGAACGGTTGCAGGCAGAGGGCCTGCCTTGTGGGAGATGCATGATGCGTAAGCTTGCAGAGGAAGGACTTCTCAAAGACGAACGATTCGCTGCATCCTTGGTACAGATTTGCAGACAGGCTTCACGGTATGATTTCTTCACAACTGTGCGTTTCCTGGGGAAGCGGACGTCCTGACATCCCCCTGTCTCAATGGATAGAATGTGGCACTGGGATGTTCACCTGCATGTCTTTCTCTATCTTGCTCCAAGATCCCATTCCCAGCACATCAAGGCCTCTGACAGGGTCGAATCTGGACCTGCTGTCCATTTAATCTATTTTTCTACATTATCACCACTTTCAGGGTGACACTAAATAATATCTTATTTCATCTGAACCATGAGTAATCAGTAAATGGAAAACTGCCCTGGTCAAACTAGGGTGTCTTAGAGAGAATGGGTACGTAGAATTCCACAGATGGATTCTCCTCATGGAGCTCGGATGGGACCCAGAGGAGAAGCAATGAGCAGTGATTAATCTGAGTCTCCCCTAAGGGGAGAAGAACAGTTGCTTTGGGGGAGACCTTTGACAGGGCAAACTGCTAAAAGGCACCAAGATGCAATTACAGGCTTCTGCTCTCTCAGTAACAAACCGTCCCCTTGATGTATACGTGGGCATCTCCCAGGGCTGAAGGAGTATTATCTTACAGGAAAGTCGATGATGAATTATCATGGTGCTCGGCGAATCGGTGATGCCCGGCCTGTGGCCTCCATTGATTGGAAACCCCTGTCCAATGCAATCACCAGGCTGCCGTCATTTTTCTCAATATAGAGTGCGGAAACTCACATGGGGCCGGTTAAAATATTTAATGGGTGTTAATTGTGATTCCCAACATGTAAAGCATGCATCCAGAGAGAAATGAGTTTCAGTATTTCCTCCTATATTCCACGGAGGCATTGCAATTAACATCAACAAAAAAATTAGTATTGGACGGAATTCATAAAATACCAGCGGAAATGAAATACCTGCTTTGTATTTAAATTGCATTCAGTCAAAATGTGCAATAGATGCATAGGATGGGGGCAAAAATGGACAAGTTCTATGTTTAATCGGAAAGCTGATGTACAGATACACTGAAGTACAGAAAAAAGCAATTCCATGGCATACACAACATGGAGCGCTGAGAAAGTTCATCCACGTGAAACACAAACATAGTTATAAAGTCATTGAATTCGGAGGATTTTTACAATTTTACAAGTCAAAAAATAGTACACCATCCTTTGATTCTACAAATGTATATGGAGAAGGCTAACATAGTAATATTAGTGGATAAATGAATTGGCATTTCTATGGGATGATGGATACCCCCACACAAGCCAGAGATTAAAGCATTTTTGCTCAGTGTAACTCTTAAATGCGAGGTTTTTTTTCCCCTTGAACAATTTTCTTATAGCCTTAACACCTCCAGTTCATAGACTGTGAGGAATTATAGGACAGAGCCAGTCACATTTCTCAGATTTCCAGCCTGCTAGAGAATTTTGCAGCATGTCGACCTTCTTTATATGACAATTTCTAACAGTAGTTTTAATCCATGTGGTAGCTTCCCTTTTAAAATTTCAGCTCCTTGCGTGGAAATGAAATGGTGATGCTTGGTTATGACACTATCATTATTAGTCCATGAATTGCTTCTATTTACCTCCCTGCCTCCCTCCCCTCTTATCCTTTCTCATCTCTTTGTTCTTTTCTTTGTTCCTGCCTTATCCCCCTTCCTGTCTTCTGCATGTCACCCAGGACACACAGAAGCGTAGCCTTGACAATAACTCAGAAATACTTGGACATCTTCATTCCACTCCCCTGCTCCCACTGACTTCAAACAAAGCATCCCCTAAAATCTGTATGTATGATTGGACTGCCTTCATGTTGGCGGGGTTTATGTATGCATTCTTTCAGAGGATATTTTTGAGTTTTAAAATAAAAGCATGCTCTGTAGTTTACAGTATTGGAGGGCAGACTTTTCCATTTAATGTATTGCAGTGTTTCACATAGATTATTAGGGTTTGTCACAGCTGATGGATTTTGATTGCTGTCTAATATATTGTTGCACTATAATAATACAAGGTTTCACTTATAATTTGTCCTGAGCACTAGTGTGTTCATTTTGATGGCCGTGATGTATTTCCTTATAGTGATACAACTATATATATGTATGTGTGTGTGTGTGCGCGCACACACACACACAAACATATATATATGAAGAATGTAAATGTCCCATAGTGGAAAAGCAAATGGAAATGTCTTTCCATAGGTGCAAGGAATCCCATTAGCTATGCATATATGGGACTTAAGACCATTTTCCTCAGAATACCACATGGCTTACATTGGAGACAAATGGGGCAGTGATAACTGAAACCAACAGATAAAAAAGAAAAAGTCACCAGATTAGACACAGACCTTGAAAAATAAAACCAATGTTTTATGGAGAAGACGGAGGAGCAGCTCTCTCTCTCCCTGAATACAAAGAAAAATTGCAACCATGAGAACTGTTCGAATGAAAATGACAGAGAGATCTCATCACCGAGGTATCGTTTCTGCTGCAGAAACAGTAACAAGTCTCAAAGCGCTGGTGTGAGAAACAATATCCGTCAGCATTTAGTGATACCCACAGAAGCCGAGAAATACAGTGCATGCTTCCCAACTCCAATTATCCTTTGAAACCAATCGAAAAAGTGTGCATTCCTGTCCCCAGCATCTAGAACAGTTGGACACATTTGTGCATGCTTAATAGGTATTTGTTTAACGTGAGGAATACCTTACTACCTATAAGGAAATAGTCATCATTTTTCCCTGGAATAGTCCCTGCAATAATGCCTTTCCAAAGTTAACTTGGAAGAGAAATAGTACTCCGTCCCCTAGGAGTTTTTGCTATCATCAGTTCCCTCTTCACGCCTCCGTCCTTTCGGGCTGTGCCTACTCTTGTACAGAATACTAGATAAACTCTATAAAGCAGAACAGATAGGGTTGACAAAGGCACCAGGGTTTTTCTCACAAAGAAACACTGAAAACAATACTTTTTTCCTCATAATGGTCATTTTGTAGATTTCCCGTATGAATACATATTGCTTTACTAATGGAAAAGGATAGGTGTTGTTTAAAGAAATCAGTCCCTCTGCCCTCAGGATGTATAAAGCATTGTCCCTACACAGGGGCTGGTCTACAGAATAAAAGGGGAGGTGGTTGAATATGTTTGCACAGTATGAGCCCTGAATATCCCTCCGCCCAGTGCAACTACATGAAGCCAGCCCCTTGGGATCTCAGCTGGGGACATGCAAAGGATAGAATATGACAGTTGACACATTTTCCTTTACTTTGAAAGCAGCCAACAAGCCCATTGGACATGACTAGTTAATGAATATTTGCTAGTTAAATCTACTCTGAGTTTTTAGATTAGAATTTTCGCTGTTGAGATCAGTGACTAAGGCTTGATTATACGTCCATACGTCAGACCTAGAATCTGAAACACATTTGTAAGGGTTTACCAATAATAAATAGCAAATACTAAACAACAAAGATACAGTGGATTGAGCTAGTGGCATTTAAGTCCCTAAAAAAATGTTACTACCTATCATCGAGTGCAATTAATGTTAGTACATCAGCCTGTGTGGTGAAGGGGGCTTTGAATATGTTATTTAAGTTAAGGATCTTGAGAGGATGAGACCATCCTAGAGGATCGTGGGGGGCCCATGGTTACCACAAGGGTCCTTGTAAGAGGGAGACATGAAGGTCGGGGCAGTGGGGTGTCATGCTGATGCAAACACAGATGGAGGGATGTGGTCTGAAGATGGAGGGTGTAGCCACAAGCCTGTGTGACCTCTAGAAGCTGGGGAAGGCAGGGAATAGATTCTCTTTCGGAGTCTCCAGAAGGAGCCAGTCCTGCTGGACTCTCTGCATTTAGCCTTCTAAGACTCACCTTGGACTTCTGTCCCCCAGAACTCTGAAGGAATAAGTATGTATTGTCTTAAGCCACTGAGTTCGTGACAATTCGTTGCAGCCACATTAAGAAGCTCATACACCCTCCCAACGTCGCCAGCCCCGGCAACCCCTGCATTGCAAGGAATTTGGAAATCATTTCTCCTTTACGTTACTCAGTTAGCCGGTTATCCATCTAAAGGACACAAGCCATTAACCATGGTATCTCCCTGGAACAGCCACTTGATACACAATTCTTGATTTTTCCAAACTGGTACATCCATGAGTCAAAGACAACGAACTACATTCAAGTCAGGATTCTTAGCACCTCACAAGCATTGAGACTCAAGACGGTCCTTTATAAACGAAGAAAATGAAACACCCTGAGTTGCAAACTGGAGACTGCCCTCAGGCCAGGTTTCAGCTCATACGTATCTATAGATAATGTAAATAAACTCTGAAGTTTTGTGAGGACTGATGGTAGGATTTTCCTTCTTCTCTCTCTTTGTCCTTCCCTCCCTTCTGCACTTGAAGTATGAATGCAGGCACTGAGAATAAGGGATAATTCCAGTCCAGTGGTTCTCAAACCTGAGGGCACATCAGAACGTCCAGAAAGGTTGTTAACACAAAGATTGCTGCCTGGCTCTGCGGATTATGATCCTGCATGTTTGGGGTGGGACCTGACACATCCGAGTACTGAGGGGGTGATGATGCTTTGTCTTGGAGGACACTTTGGGAACTGCTATTTTTAATGTTCAGTTGCTTTGAAGGACCCAGTGTCGAGTGATTCTCAGCTTGGGACATTTTAGCCTCCAGACGGCATCTGGCAATGTCTGGAGACATCCCAGCGGTCACCTCTTTAGTGCAGGGTGCAGTGCCTCTGTCGTCTAGTCGGCAGAGACCAGAGATGCCGTCAAACTTCCCAACAATGCACAGGAGCGCCCCCAATCCCAAAGCGTGACTTAGTCCTACATGTCAGTGACTTTATGACAAAGGGCCTAGATGGCATACATGGAGATCTCCTAGGCTGTAGCTTCATGTCTTAGGGCAATTTACAGAGTATCTCTAACATTAATTTGCCAATATATAAAATAGACATAAAATGTTAATAATAGAGTTGTAAAAATAAAAAAGATGAGGTGAGATAATGCAGCAAATTGTCCAGCAGATTGGAAAGTTACAGTAAAAATGTATTGACAGTAAGTGTATCTCTCCACGTCAAATGTATAATTTCCTAATCAAGGAAAGCATGTGTTTAGAGTCACAGTTAGACAATGAGGTTCTGTGGTCAGGGGCTGATCTCCCGTAACATCCACCCTGCAAAAATGATCACTGATCCATCCAGGAAAATGAGTTCGAAAACTGAAAAAACAGCGTTTCTTTGTTATCCCCCAATTGAAACTTTCTTCTGATTTGCCCTTAAGTGCCTGGAATGAAGACCAGACCTCCAGAAATCCGATCCATTTCCCGATTCACCGATTTAGCACAGCATATCTTATTTAAAGCGCACTCACTCTGTGAGTTAACCTGCAAATAATAAAGAGTAAAAGCGCAGATGTCTTCTGTAAAAGTCCCTCTGGGGGTTTCACTAGTAAAGTATCAAACCTTGTTTAAGCATCGGCAGAGTGTTATAAAACACTGTGTATTGGTGACTTAAGAGCGTCTATTAAAAAAAAAAAAACAACACTCTTGACATTACAACATGTATGGTTTTTCAAATGCTGTTCTCCAAAGTCTTTATCTTTAGGTCTGCTGTTTTGATATTTAATACATGAGGTGTGTCAGGTAGAAGGTTGAGGAGCAGGAAGGTCTGTCAGAATTACAAACAATTTGGAGCTATTATGCTAGGGAACTTTTCAAAGAAGCAGGCAGAAAGGATGAGACATTTCACCTTGGCTGGGACATTCCTCTCTGCTCTTCCGGCCGTTCTCAAGTCTTAATTGCTAGCGGACGCTGATTGGAATAATTGCTCTGACAATGGTGTCCTTCCAAAGCAAACATACGAGGGAGTAAACTGCTTTTACTTTAGCCTAAGAGTCTCTGACTGCAGCGTTCATAAATGTGCAAGGAGCAACGTGTAGGGCCAGGAAGATGGTCCTGCATGCAAACGGGGGAACAGTATTCTCAGTGCCAGATCCTACATCACGCTGAGGAAGGGAGATCGGGCTGGGCTTCTGCGGAGACCCACCTGGCAGGGGGCTGCCTTTGCTGAACAAAATGCATGAAGATGATTTGATCTGAATCCACGTCTCTCTGAGGCAGGAATCAGCTCTAAAAAGGCTGTTGGCGTTTCCCTGCTGTTACGGGATATGCTTGGGACCTGAGCCCTAGGGAGTGATTATTGTGAAGCTTTGGTGGTTGTTAGATGTCTATTTTTTAAATGGGCTTTTAAATAGGTGCCTCCAAGGAGGGGAACGGATGGCTTGGATGTCCGGAAAATGTACAAAAATGTCACTGGAAGATTCTCTCCCTCCCCACTTTCTCTGTTCTCTCCTCCCCTCACAGGGGAAGCAACGTGAGCACAATTACATGATATGTCCTCTGAAAGTGACTTTTCCCTGGTTATTCTTGCCCTTATATAAAGTATCTCTTATAGATTTTAATGTGGGCGCATCCTGTGAGGCATAGAAACACACCCTCCGTTTCATTTCCAAACTTTTCCGTAAGAACCAAAGGTGAGATCTTCTTTGACCACATCCAGTGGATTATTTCCATTCTTCATCTGTCACTCTCTGTATGCATCAGATTAGCCTTCCATCATCCTAGACGCTCTGGCCTACATTTTCACACTATTATATACAAACCCCTTTTATTCCGAATAAAATCCCTGACTCAGTTCACTGTTCGACTCGTTGTGTTTTACAGAATTTTCTTCTCGATTCTCGAGTTTAAAACAGTAGGTTTCCTCTTGCACGCAGGCACAAGCTTCCCTGCTCTCTGTCTCAAAAGCAGAAAGTGGGTGGTCATACCTTCCGGCCATGTCTAATGGGGGGTACCATGGCCCGTGCCCAAGTGAGAACGTGCCACGCTGCAATCCCAGTCGGCCCTCTCGTTCAGGTTGTCCAATAACGCAGCCACCACGGTTTTATTTCATCATCCATGCAGGGACTCATCCTTGCCTCACATGCCAGCTTCATTGATTCTGTCTCTAATATTTCTTCTTTGCGCTCACTTTCTCTCCCTCTGGTTTGTAGTGGAATCCCTGCCATGGCCGCTACGAGTGTCCTGTGCTTTCCTTCCCTTGTTCCAAAGCGGTGTCACTAAAACACGGCTGATCTCTCAGTAGAATGTCCCTGCTTGAGGCCTTCCACGTGCCATCCTTGTTTAGTGTAAGCTGGAGGCCCACCGTGCCCTCAAAGACTGCCCGTGATTCTGATCCCACCTCCGCACCCTCCACCTGAATCAAATCACTCTGTTCCCCTCATCCTCCCTTCATCAAACACGTAGGTTGCACCACCTGTTTGCCAGGACCCGTCTAGGATGCCAGCAATAGTATGATTTGCCCATAATCGTGCTTCTTAGTTCTTGTCATATAATAATGCACCATGCACTGGGGTTGATTGTCTGCTATGTTGAATGTTCAGGATCCCCCACCCCCTGCCCCCAATCCATATGTTGAAGCCTAACCCTCTAAGTGATGGTATTTGGAGGGCAGCCTTTGGGGGGTGATCAGGTCATAAGAGTCGAGCCCTGGGGAATGGAATTAGTGCCCTTATAAAGAGACCCCCGGAGAGCTCCCAACCCCTTCTTCCACATGAGGATGGGAGAAGTCTGCAGCCCAGAAGAGGGCCCTCACCCCCCATGCTGGTGCCTTGATCTTGGATTTCCAGCCTCCAGAACGGTGAGAAACACATGTCTGTTGTTGATCAGCTACCCAGCTTGGGGCACTTTGTTCTGGTCTCCTGAGTGGACCAACACATCACCTGCCTGGTGTTCTGCATCTAACAGCCACAGCATCTTGAGGTGTCAGAACAGAGGGAAAGAATGTTGAATGAATGGCCCCAGGGTCACAGATACACACTCATGACGAGATACATGGTTTTCCTGCACTTTAAAATATGGGAAGAAGATAGAACTCATGTTAAGTATTCTTAACTACAAAACAAAAATAAACAAAAAACAACCCACCAAAGAACACGGTAACATTTGCAGATGCAGTAGTATATTGATTATAGTCTTGGTATCGCAAGTGTATACCTAGGTCCGCACTCATCAAGATGTTTACAGTAACGGTGTGCAGTTTTTTGTATATTAATTATACCTTCATAAAACTTAAATACACACATAAATAGGTAGATAATAGATACATAGATATATAGATACATAGATATAGACAGATGACAGAGAATAGATGATTGATAGATAGTTGATAGATGATATAGGTAGGTAGGTAGACAATATATCGAGAAATAAGGGGAGAAGACAGAAATCTCATATGCAGAAGGATTTCAAACAGTATATGTAAATACATGTCTTGAAGCCTTTCAACCATAACTACCTATTTAAGTGTGAACAACAAGATCTAAAACACAGAAAATCCTCTGACTTTTAACATTTACAGCCAAGAGGTGCCTAAGGAGACAAGAAGACTCAATGTATCCAGGGTCCTTGATAGAACCACAGAACAGAAAAAAATACATTCAGTAAGGAAATCCCAGTAAACTAGGAACTGTGTGTCCATATTAAGGCATTCGCTGTGGCAAAGCCACCCCCCTCCCTAAAATATTAAGACAGAAGTGACTGACTGCAGGGTTTATGGAAAGTCTCTGTGCAGTTTTTCTCATTCATCTACAATTTCTTAATTGGTTTTGAGAGAAAAATAAAACTCATAAATGTCTGAAAGAAAAAATATATTGCTCCTCCAAAAATAATACATAATTGGCCCAGTCTTGGGTTTAGCAATGTTTCATTTCCTTGTTACAATTATAAATCATATTTTGGGGAAGCTAGTCTCATCACGTACTTATGTCACTCAGTATATGGATTTAGCCTTAAGGAAGTGCGAGGTGATGAATGAAACTGCAATTGAAGCGAGCTCATTAGGGCTTGGAGGGGGTGGTGGCCAGAGAACCGGACTGTTCTGGTCTAGGTTCTGAAGAAAGCGGGGTTCCAGGGATGCTGGCTTCCCTGACTTACTCGGGCATGCGGAGTGCGTGGATTGCATGGCTCCCAAGCCGGTTGCCTGATGTGGACCGGGACTCAGTCCAGTACAACTGCCTGACCAGGGGGGGAAGGGATGGAGGAAACGTCAGATAGGAGACCCTGAACACAGTTTTCTCCCTGTCTGAAGCTCCATCTTGGGGGTCCATGTAAATAACCAAGGAGGAAACGAGCAGCGTTGAAACGTCAGGACAGCAGCGGGTTGCGTCCGAGGTGGTTCGGTAAGCCTTTCCATGGGACTAGGATGCTCCCCGGGACCCCTGAAGCCTTCAGGAGCTTGTCACAAGTACACTTATGTGTCTTCATCACAGGGACCTGAGGGATACCATTTCCTCATACCATGATAGGACCTCTCAGCTATACAGATTTATTTTATTAAAAAACGTTACAGCGAAAACAGTATCTGAATTCAGTTAAGGAGTAAAAAGGAAAACTCACTCCCCAAATGGCAGAGATGGTTTTTTTTCTTTTTCCACAAAAGACACATGGAAATGTGGGTCATGCACTCACTCGTGGCATTTATCACAGGGCCCTGTCTGAAGTCACGTGTTCCAGGACATTGAGGTTGGGATGCTCTGACTCCGCGGTCCCCACCGGCAGAGGCAGTGCCCTCTGCTCTGCTTCCTGGGGGCAAGTCCTGGTTCTTCCTGGTCCCCCCCTCAATCTTGTCTGAAAGGATTTTGTTTCAAGTTGTGTCTTGCTTTGCATGTGCACACGCCTGCCCTCTGTTCTCTCCAGTACTTCAAGGACTATGCAGTATTTGCAGTCAGCTAGAGGTGAAATCAGAAGGCAGGAGGGAATGGACAGGGGTTGGACAAGCCGCCTTGCAAGGCCAAGACATCTGGCTTTGCATTGATGGAGGATCCCCCTTGCGCCCCCTTAACAATCAGAGAACAAGTCATCTTCCATATGGCCTCAGACTCCATCTGTACAGGTGCACAATGCAAATGCCCACGTTCCCCGGTGCCGAGCTGAAGGTGAGAACACAGCCATTTGAGGGCTCATTGTGTCCTTGTTTGGAGCATTTCTGCCATCCCTGGGAACTGTGTATCCATATTAAGGCATTCGCTGTGGCAAAGTCACCCCCCCCTCCCTAAAATATTAAGACAGAAGTGACTGTCTTATTGCGTTCCACGGATAAATGGACACCAGTGATGACTCATCTCTAACACCAGTGGGAACAAGATGTGACACTTCACTTTCATGGCCATCGTTCACCGTCCCATTCTTCACTATGAATTTGCATCAACGCATCTTGCAAAATAATCTTAAGATTTACACTTTGGGAAACGTCACGGCTAGCTCCTGATATGTGCATTAAAATCACAGATCCATGATTGGCATGAGATAGAGCTGCTTATAGGCCTTGCGTGATCATCTTTTATGTGTGAGGGTCCCAGTGTTGTGATTAACTGGGACTTTGTGTGTATATATTATATTTATGCACACAGAGAAAATCACAGCATCATGATTTCACCTCCAACTATTTTGATATCCTTTTTTCTTACATTCATGATTCTTTTCTTGAGGGAATCTGTCTTCCTGTGGGGACTCGTGGTGTTAAATAGCTGTGGGGTATAAAATAGTGCCTAAATTTCACACCTGGATGAGGAGGACATGAAGAAATTGGAGACTATGGTATGCACAGGGGCTTTGCAATCACGCTTCTTTCCTGGGATGGAGCTGGACCGTCCTTTATGCAGTAGAAATGGACCAGGCCAGAGCCCTTGATGTGTGCATTCCACAGATGGTAACCACTCTCCCGGTGGGAATCAAACATGCGTGGACCCAGACAAGATAAAAGAGCAGAGAAAAATCGAGAATGTAATTTGCTTCCAGGATGGATCACCCAACTCGTATTGACTTAAGTGATCCGGGTACTAACTGATCTCATGTAAGAAGATACTCAGGGGTACATCGTTCCAGACTTACTGCAGCTCTGCAGAGATACCCTCAGGGATTCTGCATCCCACCTCATACATCCTTCAGCGTGCTTAGCGTCTTAGATCTATGTTGTCTTTTAACGAGATGATGAGAAGTTCCCGTCAGCACAGTCTCGATCAAAACCAAGACTGTAATGAAAAGTGGGACTCTGTTTTTTCACTGCTGACAGCTTTTAAGCCTCATGCCTGCCCGTTGCCTTCTATTCCACCTCAGTGAAAACTGATAAAAAATTTTTTTTAAAAAGCCCGTGACTTTCTCCTTGTTTGTTAGCAAGGTGTTCACCCCAGCACTGAGCCCTAAACCTCTGAAAAGCCCACACTACTCGTCTTTCCCTGTTCTCTCTAGCCATTTCACACGAGTAGGAAAGCCTCTAGCTCTGCTCTCCGTGACGTGATCAGTAAGCAGTCCCTACCCTCTCGGGGTTAAGAGAGGTGGTGGGCACATGTTCACAGGCCCAGGCATGCAGTCATTCATGTCCACAGCCGAACCAACTGTGGGGGTGTGGCAGATCCATCCCAGCTCTGTAGGGTGAACCCCAAGAACACACGTTACCTTCTTCAGCTCAAAGAGCTCAATTCTTCCAAAACACTATTGCCATCTCTATTTCTTCTGTGTCTCTGATCAGAAATAGATCTCATGGCTTTTCCTAAACTAGTCACAACTGGAAGAAAAGGAGCACGGTCTCTCGCCTTTCCATGCTAATGGTCCTTATGCCCCTAGGCTGGAGAGACAAGAGATTTCCAGGCATGTTGTTCGGACAATACCAGCCTTCTAAAAAACTAAAAGGGAAGAAAGGAATGTCTTCTGCAAACAGCCATGAGCAACTGCTATGAGCAAAACCCCACAGTAGGCAACAGGGGGAAATCTGTCCAACCTCTGTGTGTGTGTGTGTGTGTGTGTGTCCATTTGCCTTCATCCAGTTCCAAACCTTGGCAAGCAACGAACAGCCTTTTGATAAATAACCCAGCAGGACACATGCTGCAGGAAAATACATCGCTGAGGGATCATGGCTGCCTCAGAGCTTTACATATGCTATGCTCGTGTATTTTGTCGAGTGTTTAAGGCTGTGACAGGCCCAAGATGTACAGGGAAAGACTTCCAAATAACTGTGGATAGCAAAAGCTTGAACTCTTTGTAATTATGTGGAAAATTAATTAGAATTACACAGGGATGGCTTTAGGATATTCCACTTAAAAACATTAATTTTCTGCATAAATAGCCACCTTTAATTTTGTCACTGAATTTCAGCATGTGATCATTTGCAGAAGAGCCATGCTTTCTAATGTTGCAGATACCCAAATGGATTCATTGTATTTCTGAACAACCAAGAAACTAAATTGTAACATACGACAGAATCTTTCCAAAATATGGTGCCTGAGGTTGTCATCAAGATCTGTCATAACATAATATTTAAAGCCTGTTAAAAGCATTCTTATGGAACAGCATTAATCAATATTGAACAGAAAATAAGTGTTAGTGGTTATAAAATAGATTTTGAAACACTTCCTTGGTAGTTTTAATTAAGCTAGAAGTAAGGCATAATTTAAGGGAGAAACATTATCTGAGGCAGGGGGGAATTCTACAGTGCGTCCACGGCTGTAGGGACATCGCAGAAAAACAGCTCACAGTCTGGCCATATTTGGCTGGTCCATCACTCATGAGCCTTATAGGATTCAAAGTTTGTGAATGCTGATATATGCAACGCCTGCAAGGTTCAAGTCTGACTCATCTGTTCGCAAGAACATAAAGTATTTGTTTCTGCCCAGCAATATTTTTAACAGTGTCAAGTTTTCCAAAGAAACTTGCAAGAAAACTTTCCTAAGCTGCCACCAAAGGTATAATATACTAGACACATCCAATTTATGAGCTACAGGACACAACATCGTGATAGGCATACGAAGCAAAATAGAGTTTAGTTTAATAATAGCAGTTTTAAAATCCGTTTCAATGGTAGTGCCTACAATGAATCAATTTTACTTTGAGGATGGTGAAGTATCAGATGTAACATTTTATGGAAATCCTGCTAGCGTATCCTGGAACCTCTGAAGAACTGGGTGTATTTGATTTTCTTAAGGTGGCTGCAAGAATTGAGGGTTGACTAGAACAAGGGTATCTGGCTCAGTGTTACTGGAGACCACGAAGCTGTCAGTGGGGGAGAAAAAATACGTAGAACAGGGTTTGAGGAACTGTCCTTATGTAAACGACAAAAATGATGTAAAATTACCCAGTGGGATGGAATTCTTAGAGCCTTGGCTGAGCTGTGGACAATGTCATTAAAACAAACCAATGGGCAGAATCCATTCAAGGTAAATAAGAAAAGAGCGCCCAGTGCAGAAACCCCTCTGTTCACACCCTTTGAGATTTCCAAGCCCCATTTTAAATGTGCAAACCTTAATGTGTCAGGTCAGTTGTTTCCGGTTTGCCCATCTGTGTATGTGAGTTCCTTATCTCCAGAAAGATACCTAAGTCTCCTGGAGAACAGAGTATTTTCATAGATACCTAGACTATTTTCTGGTCAAAAGAACTTACAGGTAACTTCATTCAATGAATAGCGATCTTACTAAACTTAAAATATCAAAGTTGTACTTAAAGAGGATTCACTTGTTTCCATTTTTTGTACATTGGAAATGAAAACGTCTCAGATTCAAAATTCTCCTCCTATCCGTGTTTATTCACACAGCCACCCTGAGGGGATTTCATAGATTTCGCTAGACTGTTTATCAAATACCTTACATTTGTACTATGGTTTCTAACTCAGTATATTAGAAAATGTCTCAGTTGAAGGATGTCACATTTGATGTTGCAGCATTTTCTTCAGATACTTGGGCCAAGATTTGAAACATGCAAATGTATTTTGTTGTATGTTTCCCTTCCTCCAAAAATTAACGACCTGACTATCTTGAGCTATGCCCTTATATATAATTCTACCACCAAATACTTCTTATTGATATTGGTAACAGAACAATAAATGCCTTACCACGTGGAAAATCTTTGTGAACACAGCACATTTGCCTAGATTGATGGCTTTGGTCTCCTAAGTTCTACGACAAAACTAACTTTAGTTAACATAACCCTGGAATCTGAATATTCAATTTTTATGTTCGCTCATCTGCAAAATAAATCTCCTCAGTTCTTTCTATGGCCATTTTTTTTTGTACAGACAATAAGAAAATAAAGCATTACTGGTTTAAGCTGACGTGGGTATAATTATTTTCTGCAGGTGGGGGTTGTGCAGTTTCAGTGAAACTGCCTTAACAACACCCAGTATTACATTTTAAAACCATTGTACAATATGAATGACCTGTTCAACAAACATTTGAAAACAGATTCCATGCAAACGATGATCCCATGTTCTTTTCAGCTTTGCAAGAAATTCCATAGTACTAAAATAGTGCTTACTATATTAGAGTTTTTCACATATGGTACAGTGTTTATACATGTAACCACACACACAAAGAAACGTATTGGGTTCCTTCCAGAATTGGGGAAAACTCATTGCACTTGTCTAGACTGAAATTTGATTTTTTGAAATACAAAAATTGGTAAAGTCTAAGAACAACAAGAGATTTAGGAACCTGTCAGAGGTACAAGATGAAGGTTGGGGTGGACAGTGAATGCTGCCCACACTGGGCATTATTTCAGAAGGATAGTCCTTAGTATTTTAGGCAGAAATGATGCAAAATAAAAAATTGACCCTGACGATTTGAAGAGGATTCCTTGGCCTCATAATTTTTCAATCGTGATCATTGTTTGGAATCACGTGAAATGCATCAGTGTAAGTTGATGGCATGACATAGATGACATCCATTAAAAAAAATGATTGTTTTTTTCTCTTTGAAAAGCATGAGCATATCTGTTAGTGTTGCGATCGTTGAGCGCGTTCAGGTCTGAGAAGTTGAATGTAGCTCAGGGTGTCTTTTAAAACTAAGGCTTTAATATATTTAGACGTTAAAAATGCTGGCCCCAGTGGATGGTGACCCTTGCATGGATAAAATAAGGTTTCTTTGTTTTTCCGTTCTCACACAGTGGGAATATCCTACTATAAAGAACACAAAGAAAAAAATAACAACTAAAGAAAGCAGTCAGGGTTCATCAAAAATCCCCATTCAACACCAATTATACATTGCAAATTGTCATTTGGAAATGGGCAAACTGTTGACCTAGGGGTGCCAGTGTTTTGAAGATTCCATTTTAAAGGGAACATGAGTTACAAAGGTGTCAATTAAAGTTCTCAATTTCTGAAATGTGTGGTTTCAGTTGCAACCAGAGAACTTTTTCAGGAACAGCTCATGATACCCCCCCGAGGGGCCTGTGATAAATCACTCAACTTGAGGGCTCTTAACATCCAGTGGTAAAAACTCCGTAGCAAAATCCTGGAAAACCTCATGGCACGTGCCAGGTTTGACACACAGCTGCATTGTTCTGGAGAGAGTCTCATAATTTTAATCAGATGCTCAAAGGCTCTGTGATCCCCAAAATATTAATAATCATAGAGTCCCTTTTATGCTATTTTTTTATTTCTAAAATGATGGAAAGGGTATGTTGACTCCAAGGTCCGTTTTAGCTCTGCAACTGCATGCGTCTATGAATCTTAGCATAGCCTTTCAACCTCTCCTCAGGGAAATAAATCATTTTGACCCAAAGACGATCAGCGGTAAGACAGAATTCTATTTGTCGGTGTCCACAAATTCAAGATTCTGCTTGAAGAATGTGTCAGAAACCATGGTTTAGTATATCACAGGATATATTGTTTACATATAATAGGAACAGCTACCTAAGCCATAGGAAAGTGTCTTTCCTCCCCCAAAATGGTACCAAGTAATGGGACACTGCTACAATCCCATTTTGTTCAATGATCCATAATTTACCACATTTCCATTAGCTTAACAATTTCCCGAAAGGAATGATACCCATGCATTTCTGTGCTCAGCTCTCTTTTGCAGAGGCTTCCCCTATTTTAAAATCATTTCCTCTTCATTCCATCTCACTGCCTTCCAAATGCCTACACCATAAATATAAAAATAGGAGGCCATCTTTATCCCCATTTGAGGGAAAAAACCAAAAAGGACCAACAGGAAAGCTATAGGGTCTTAGGAACACTTCTTCAACATGGCACAAACAGGAATGGACGTAAGGGTGTATCGATCAGAGCAAGATTCATGACAGTGGAAGGGAAAAACAAGACATCCCCAGAGGCACGCGTGCTACAAAAACAGTGAACAAAAATGCACCCCTGGGAACTTGTAGCAAGAGAATCCAGTGTGAATGAAGCCGGGTGTAACCGGTTGGCCCTAAGACTTGCGCCCAGAAATTATATGAATGCTTTGGCAGTGGCTGCCTAGAGTTGCTGGCTGGAGTGTGTGTCCATCATGCATGCATTTGCAGAGGCGGCTCCCTCCGGTGGTGCCTGCCACTCCTGGGGAAATCAGATTTTCATTTCTCCCGCACCATCTTTGCATGTGTGCTGTGCCCCTTTGCAGAGGGACTGGGTGGTGTTTCTCCTCGCGTGGGAAGCACTGCTGCAGATGGAGAAAGAAGCCTGCCCCGTGCTTGCATTTCACAAAGGACATGTGAGATACTGTTTAAAACGTCTTCTCTCTGAAAAATAGAGATCTGTTGCTGTTTTGGTTTTTGACGAAAAGGAAATGGGGAATATTGGCAAGATAGGATGCCGTGGGTCAGAGAACCATTGCAGGGAAGCCAACACGTGCCCACAGAGGAACAGAGACAACCCCACATACATAAGGGTGGAGTCCCAAACATCATTCCAGGGGATTCCAAGGGAGAGGGGAAGGTGATATGTGCAGTGTCACTTACATGTCATCATTCGCTGCCACACCCACGCTCTCGGTTGTGCCATATGACCACCGTGCCCACCTTTGACACGGTTCACAAGAACTGGTGATAACCCCTCACTCAGGGGAGGTTCATCTCCCAGGTGACCAACTTTGACCTCCTGGGAATATGCCGTGGTCAGACACAAGGGGATGATTTATGTAGATTTTGGACCTGGGTCCAGAGAAGGAGACAAACATGCTATATGAATTCACAAGTGTATTTCCTTTAGCATGTGAAATAGATTTTTTTAAATGCTTAACCTATAGGTACTTTGAGCCCATGACACATTCACGAGCGACATACAATCACACCATTTCCTTATTACCACCTCTCAGAATTTCGATTTCCATTCCATTGCAAAAGATTGAGTGCCCTCACCCCCGAGAATTTTGTACATCTAAATTTACCAAGTGGAGGCAGGATAGGAAAGAAATGTCCAGTTACGGCATTCTGATTTCCATCTTTACCTGAACAAAACCATTTCTGCTTTCTCTCCAACCGTAAATCATCACCTGGTTACTTGTGTGTGTGTGCGTGTGTGTGTGTGTGTGTGTGTGTGTTGTTGTTTTTTTTTAAATAGGAAAACTGAGCAATTTAAAATCCAATTTTTCTTCTTGAGGGCTTTATCTATTTATCATTCCCTTCTAAGTGGAAAATAAATTAGGCAAGCGTAAACTATTGCTTATAAATTTACCGTATCAAAAAGGCTCCTATGCAGAAATCTTCAACAAACTCACAAATAATGGAACCTGTTATCAGCCTGAAATAAATTTTCATTAGGAGTATCCGGCAGCCAAATTATGATGTGAGAGGGTTTACCTTGAATATTTTTCAGATGTGTTCCAGAGAGAACTAAGAACTTAATAAGTTATTAGATTAAAATGTCTCCTTTGAAGGTGGTGACAGAATTACATGGGCTCTGGATTATCATCATCTATTAAAAAGACATGTCAAGGGAACCGGCTGCCTTAAGAAAATGGAAGGCTTTGCAGCAGTGAAATTTTCCCAGTAGCTTGTGACACCATCATTGCCTCTGAAAACTTGGCACATTCTGGGGTTCTTCTCCCAGGAGGCGCTCATTTTGCCACAGTGTGCATGAGTGAACTACAGCTGAGAGACACAAAATATCTTGACGAGGATGGGGGGAAATTGGATGCATTTTCAAGCAGCGTGGACGTCTTCACCATGGAAGCTCACTCTCTGGAATCCTGTTAAAAACAGTGGGACCAGGAAAAGGAAGCCCAGGGGAATCCTACAGCCTCATCGTCTGTAGTTTTTTAGGTGGATATGTTTACAATGTTTCAAGATCTGTTGCAATGTTCCAGTGTGTTACAATGCCTAATTTCACGCTCCGCCCACTGATCCCGGCTCCCAATATGCTTAAGAAATAGTAACTAACCAAGTCAACCACAAAAGCGTTTAACATCTTCCTATAAAATACTGAGAAATAGGGTATTTTAGTCGCCAAATAACGCTATGCACAAAACACAATTGAATTGATGAGAGCTGGCGATATTTGCCCACAAAAGATTATTAAAAGTTTCCAATGATTTCTACCCAATTGAACTAAGACGATGTTTGGGGCTTTAACGTGTCACATGTGGCAGCCCTCACTGCAGGACCTCAGGATGGGACTGTATTTGGAGACGGGACCTTTAAAGTAGTGATTAAGGCAAAAATGAGGTCAATTTGGATGGATTCTAATCCCACCGGACTGGTGTCCTTAAAAGAAGAGATAAGGACGCAGACACCCACAGAGGGACACAGGGGTAAGATAGCATCCTCATGCCCAGGAGGGAGACCGTGGGAGGGCCAGCGCTGCCCACACAAGGACCTTGCACTTCAGGTCTCCAGGACCGGGACCTACACACATCTGTGTTTATATTGCGTTGTTCTGATGAGCCCTACCAGGCTAGTTCTGATTTATTATTCTCCTCCAGTGACTCATTAGGCATGAAGACCTCTTTTGCAAACATTCATTCTATATCATCAATTGACTACATTTTATATAATGACACCTACCCTGTGTAATCAGTTGGCTTCACCTCCCCATTTTAACATCTCAGGAGACCTCAAAGTTACCAAGCCCGAAGACAAAGCTTTGATTTTTTTTTTTTTCTGTCTGCGGTTGGATAAGCAGCAGGAGGAAAGAGAATAGAGAACAAAGGCAGAAATATGAGAAAATACCCATTTCCACCTCTGAGTCCACGCATTTAGCCCTGCCTGGAGCCCCCTTTGCCGTGTGCACTTCCCAGCCGGCACTCGTGATCCGTGGCCTCTCGTGTTGACACCTGTGTGCATCTGGTTTGTTTCTGTGACTGTGACAGCCTCTGAGACTTTATCACCTCCATGCAGGTTATTCCCTTATTAGGTATTTTCAGAGAGGCCTCCCCTCTTTGCCCTAGATTTCCCTTTGCAAAAGGCTCTTCTTTGTTCTCAGCCAGCTGTCCTGTCACACCACCTACACTTCAACGAGTCCCTTAACAAATCAGTCATCCTACCCCCCAATCCCAGCTCCCCTTACCAAGCTCCTCATCTAAGGCCTTCATCATTCTTAGGGTCACGGTTGTATCTTTCCAGCTGATTTCCACCGACCTACCTTCCATTCTCTCTTCGTGGCATCTTCCGCCAACCAACCTTTTCTTACAGAAATAAATTATCCCCCTGGGACATAAAATTGTCTTGCATTTTAGCATTTGACCAACGTTGAATAAGTTCTCACAACTTTTCCTTTATGGTCAACCTATATGTGTGTCCTGTGTTCCTATAAGCATTGTGCAGCCCCCCCTCTAAGGCCTACACCTTTTCCTCCTCAAGTCAACCTAAATTAAAATGTCCAAATCCCGTGCTTGTGTTCTGTCTGTCATTTTCTCTCTCCTCTCTCCCGTGCCCTCCTGAAACTGTGACCCTGTCTTTCCTCCATCCGGGCTCTTGCTTCCAAGACACATGGGCACGCGGCTCTCCGTGGGGCCTTTGGTTTGTATTTCTCTGATCCTCTGTGAGATTCCCCCAAGATGGACATGACTGTAGTTATTTCTTCAACAAGGACTCGGCGTCTGTAAGTCACGCCATCTCCTGCCCCCAACAAGGATGCCCTGATTCAGCTACCTTGTTAATGATTCCTGCCAGAAACCACCCAAACCCTTAACATCTCTCACCTAAAGGCTGTAAAGGTTGTAAACATCCCTTTAGGGCGCCACCCCCATTTTTTTCTCTGCGCCCCTGGTCAAAAAAATTCCTGAATATGTCATTCATCTTCACTCACGTCTTTTTCTGTCCTTTATTCTCTCATGAGTCTCTTGGTATAGACTGTTGTCTCTGTTGAGCCATTTTTGGCAATTTCTGCAAGGACCTCGAGAACAAATCCATGTGTGTGTGATCTTTCATTCCTCCTCACACCACATTATCAGTAGCCATTTACCCAGTTTCTCCTCTAATCTCACCTGCAACCCCTTGGCCGCATCATCCGACCTTTTTATCTTTTATTAAAAAAGAACTTTGCTGTCTGCCCTGCTTCCACCACCAGAACATACTTTCTCTTTCCAGGGAACATGTACAGATGCTTGGACATGACAGATGCTCTGTGTCAGGCTTTATTACTTCTTGGATGTTTTATCTTTTCCGCTGAATTTTTATTCTCACGGGGGCCCACGCTTACAAATTTGGCCATTGCTCACAATCTGTAGCACATGGAAGACTCTTACTAAATATTTGCTAAATGAATAATGAGGGAATGAATTTTATCCTTTCTAACCGTGAAAGTCTAACTTCTAGACATAGCTTAATAAAATTCACAAAGGAACAACAGGTTGTCATTTTCACAGTCGGCTTTTATCTCCAAGATATTAAGAGGAGCTGCATAACTCAGATTCTACTGAAGAGCCAACTTATTATTATTTTTTTTCACATCATTTCTCATGTTATTTAAGACTCTCTAATGAGTTTCAAAACTCCATTTCAGGTTGCAAATGAAAAAATTTTATCATTGCTTTTCAGTTTAGAGTATCTCAACCCGTGTCCACAGCTGACTGTGTGGAAATGCCATCTTCTGATATTCTGTTCTGTGAGATGTTACTCTCCCCTCTCTGCCTGGGGAACTCAAACTCTCTTAAGTAAGACGTATTGTCACTGTGTCTGCCACCTTCGCAGAAACCTGTATTTGGTGCCTGTTGCCTGTGGACGAAAACTTAAAATACTGTAACTTGCTATTTCAGGCCTTTCATATCTGGGCAAAATCTCATTTCAGTTTTTTTTTCACTGCGTTTAAACATGATGCACACCTTCTCTTCGAACTCACTTTCCTGAGTGTATGATTTCGCTGTTGCACACCGGCATCAAGAAGGTGGACTTTTAGGGACCTGTGTTTATGGACTTTCATTTACCGCAGTGGCGCAGGCATATACACGCCCTGAAACCCAAGATGCCCTTCATTGTCTCCTCAAACACACACCCTGCCTGGTAAAGACTATTCCTGCTGAAATCAATCCCTTTCTCCCACTAATTTTTCCTTGCACATGTCAGGGGACACCCATTCTCACTACCTATAAAATCTCAGAGGGTTTGATACCACACAGCATCCATGCACAGCTCTGCATAGATGTTTCGTTGTGCTGTTTTCTGTTTTTTGAGTGTCTCAACTGATTACTTGCAACTTGAGTTTTAATCTCACTAAGTCATGGTTGCCTTTAAAAGTCTGCCTGTTGGGTTGCTGTGAGCATTTCTGGAAACAAAACAAAACAAAACAACCCTGAGATGCTGAGTGAGGATTTAGGAGGTAGTCGGGGCTCCGTCGGTCTGTAAGTCTTAGAGGATATTTTGTCCCCAACAAGTGTTGCTTGTCCTTATTTTGGTTTCCTGGTAATTCTTCACAAATACAAGGGTCTGTATATTTACAGTGGTCACTGAAAAAGTTGTTGAGCTGAACATAAGTTAATCTCATGGACGTTTTTATCGTTCATTATATTTTAAATTTCTTGGCAGCTCAATGATAGCCATGTTTTGATGGTTATTTTTCAGTTGAAGAACCGGCAGTGAACCAGGATGCAGTGACATCCCCAAGCGTCACAGCTACGTAGAAAGGAAACCAACGCTTCACAGCAGTTCTGGCTCCCGGTGTGTTTAAAAGGTATGCGCCTCACAAAACCTGACGCTGGGATGCTATTTAAATAACTCTCATGCAAGAGGGAAACACTGAGCTGACATGATAGGAGACATCAAACATTTCTATAAAATAGTTCTCTTTAAATCTTTTTAAGTGTCCGTCAAAATAGCCTTTCCCACGAAAACAGAACCCAATTGCATCACTGTCATTTAAACGAATATGAGTGAATGAATCTGCTTGTTCAGTCACATTTCAGGAATCGTGTGTAATGCCTGGCACGTAACAGAAGATAGATAAACACACTTGTTACCGTTACAAGAAGAGGCATAATTGTGTGCTTATAATTGTATATGTATGTATATTTGTATCAGAATTATTTAAATTACATTATAACTTATTTAAGTACATTTGTTATTGCTACATGCAAAGGTGTACTTATAATATACAATGTATATACTGAATATTATATTTAAACAACTATACCTTTGTATGCAGTAGCACATGTATTGAGGTATGTGTATATACATTTATATAATTTACATATATTTAAGTACACACATATATGTATAATTATATGTATATATATATATGTGTGTGTGTGTATGTATCACATTTTTTGACCTTGTCCCAGTTGCAAATTACTGAATTGCCATCAGGTTATAATTCATAATAAGTTACATATAGAAATTATGAATGTATATGATATACATATAACTCTTAGATTCCTTTCCAGCTACTCACATTCTTTAATATTCTCCAGTATGAACATAAGCAACATAGAGCCTTGTTTTAAAAATACCACCTGAAATTCAACAGCATCTGTGTGTAAATCTGACATTCAGTCCATACCATCAGGGACATGCTCACCTCCTGCCCCCAGGCCAACGCAGTCAGGTCGTGTGGCTCTGCGATCCTGGCGCTCGATTTTAAGGAGATATGTCTTGATTGTGTGGGAGTCAGGTAGGGCCAGCTGCAGGCATCAGATGACAGCCAAAGAGTGTCCCTGAAGGAAAATAACTTGCTCATAGGCAGCTGATATTTATGTAGGGTCACGGGCCTCTGGGATTTCATGAGCCTTGGGACAAATATTGTTATGATAAGGCGTCCTGGTGTGTAGGAGAGAAGCATGCACCTGGCTGAAAGCTGTCTGATTTAGGATGGCCACGTGTTGACGGGATGGCTGTAATGCTGCAGGTGTTCAAGCTCAAGAGGGGCACAGTTTGGTGGGACAAGGGAGGGGATGGTCAAGGTCAAAGCAAGCTGCGAGAGCTGCTCAGAAGCAGGCATGTGGACAGACTGAAGCAGGTGAA
Source organism: Manis javanica (assembly GCF_040802235.1). Taxonomy (NCBI): domain Eukaryota; kingdom Metazoa; phylum Chordata; class Mammalia; order Pholidota; family Manidae; genus Manis; species Manis javanica. The sequence goes on along the minus strand of NC_133174.1, from coordinate 1,971,573 downwards.
CAGGCCACAGCAGGACCCCTGGCTGGAGGGGCTGCTCAGGACAGAGAAAAAAAAGGTGTGGGGTTGGTAGGAAACGCAAAAAGGTCCAGGATAAGCCACCACATGCTGTCTCATGTCCAGCTTACACTGAAATATCCCCAGTTCGGGGGTTTTATAACCTTCTTAGGTAAACATTCTGTTTGTCTACCTCCAGCTCCTAGTAAAATTCACTAACGCTTTGTTCAATGAAACCAATCGGTGAATTAACTCATTCTTCCCAGAATGAGATCCATGTTGGCTTACTTGGAATATGGTCTCATTTATTAAAACTAAGAAAGCAGAACTGACCCAGGTATGCATTTGTCCATGTGAAATCACCAGCATGCAACTATTTTGCTCCACAAAGTGACAGTTTCATAGCTGAACGAAATAGGTTAGTTTAGGGTTAGAGGAAACGAGGACCTGGTTGGAAGCGATATAAATGAGTTTTGAGGAAAGGCAAAGATGTGGTTTCTTTATTCCCCTGTTACTCATAGCACCCTGAGCGCTGTATTTAATCACAGGGACATCAGACATCAAAGCCATGACAAAAATGAACTTAGGGAACACCATTCAGAAAAGGAAGGAACAGGTAAGGGAAATCGCTGCATCGATAAAATGTTGATTGTATGAGCATGTAGCAGAGTAAAAGTGAAGTGGTTACTCACTTGATAATAATAACCTTTTTAACATAGCTCAGCTGGTAGGAGCTCCAGATCCCTGGCCACACTCTGTCACTGTTCCCACGCCTGCACTCACCACGTCTGCCAGGTCACAGACGCATCTGTGAGGTCACAAATGACAAACACCCTCACACAGTTGAACAGCATGCCCACGTTCCTCTATACTTCTCTGGTAACATGCTTTTTAAGAGGCCAGAAAAGTGAAGCTTTGGGGACCCAAGAGGGTCATATGCTGGGAAATAATGCTTTCTAGGTCAGCAAAGATTTCAGTTGCTTTACAGATCTGTCTGGTTGACCTTCCAGCCAAATATTGTACAACGTACAGAAATTATGTAGCCAGTTAACACGTGTGTGAGTCTCTGTACGTGTGTGTCGTTTCCTTGAGGTTTTGGATTTTTGTTGTTTGGTGGTAGCTGAGATTCCTTAACCATATGTGTAGGAATTCTTGGAGTGTTGCATTGGATGTGTGTAGCCTTCCAGACAAAATACCTGTGTGTTTCTACCAAGTCCCCAAAGACACAACCAATTTAGAACTAATTTAAATTATGGTTTCAATTGAGGATTTCAGGCTAATGAATGGAATAAGTTCCAGTTGCAATGACCCACAGATGAAAGAGTCTGTTGCATGAAAGATTGCTGGAGAGACTATTTTTTCTTATCCATCCATTCATATGGCTTCATCCGTGGCCAGGGCTCAGACTGACAAATATTCTCAACAACCTTGTTCATGAACATTGCCCTTTTATGCAGTTGATTTCCTCCAAATGCCACTTTCTGGGCTTCCACTCTTAGGGGCTCATCCTGGAATTCCCTACCTTCCTGGGCCACAGACTGTCACCCCCCAAACCCCCTTGTGCTCATACACAAACCAGGGATGACGAACCTGGTCAGCAGGTGCAGGCATGCACAGAGGAGATTCCCGCCTCCAGACCCCATTTCCTCTGGACGTTTGCCTTCTGTCCATTCTTGACTCAAGAATACTATTTCCACCTGCTCTGCGAGATTTATTTATTCAGTTCAAAAATTTCCATGTAGTGCGTCAACTTGGGGGTCAATAGGCATATCCTCTCTGCTGATGTTAGGTCCCATATGCTCTTTATCTCCTGGCCATTTTGTCTGGCTTGGGGATCACGGTCTTGCTATTTGGCCCCATTAAGAATGATACCCTCAAAAGGGGTATTATGATTAGCAGACAAAATGTAGAGGCGGGTGGCGCAGGGAGGGCTGTACAACACAGAGAAGCCAAGTAGTGATTCTATAGCATCTTACTACCCTGATGGACAGTGACGGTAATGGGATATGTGGGGGGGACTTGATGATGGGGGGAGTCTAGTAATCATAATGTTGCTCATGTAATTGTAGATTAATAATACCCCCCCCAAAAAAGAATGATATCCTCTAGGTATTATGCTCAGTGAAATAAGTCAGGCAGAAAAAGACAAGTACCAAGTGATTTCACTCATTAGTGAAGTATAAGAACAAAGCAAAACTGAAGGAACAAAACAGCTGCAGACTCACAGACTCCAAGAAGGGACTAGCAGTTACCAAAGGGGAAGAGGGTGGGGAGGGTGGTTGGGGAAGGAGGGAGAAGGAGATTAAAGGGCATTACGATTAGCACACGTAATGTAGGGGTGTCACGGGGAAGGCAGTACAGCACAGAGAGGACAAGGAGTGACTCTATAGCATCTTACTACACTGATGGACAGTGACTGCAATGGGGTATGGGGGGGACTTGATAATAATATGGGGGAATGTAGTAACCACAATGTTGCTCATGTGAAACCTGCATAGATTGTATATCAATGATACCTTAATTAAAAAAAAAAGAATAGTATCCTCTTTATAGGAAGCATATCTTCTGTCCATTAACAGTTTGGAAGAGGTTGGGAAGGACAATTTACAGTCAGTCCCCGTGCATGATTTTTTAATTTACTGGTTGCAAGTGGTACCGTGCATCTCGCATTAAGGTAGAAAGTATGACAAGGCACGTTTTACTGCCTGTTGCTGCTTAAACTTGCCTTAATTGTGTGTCTGGCCGCTGCATGGGTAAGATGCCTGCCAAATGTGTTCTCTCCATCTCATGTGGCTATGAGGGTCATTATGTTAGCATGTGGGCATGGACTTCTCTACCCAAAGAAAACTGATACCTTTTCTTATCAGAATATTCAAAAATGATGATTTTCATGAAGATGATGATGATAATGGCTACTTACACAGGTATCAGGTGTATTTGGCATCCCCTCTGACCTGCCCTCTGCAATATGCACGTTATCATCATCGTTTTAATTTATGCATTTCAACGCCTTTCCTGAGATATAATTCACGTGCCATTCAGTTGACCCAATTAAAGTGCGTAATTCAATGTTTCTTAGTATATCTACATATTTGTGCAACTACCACCGTAATCCATTTCAGAATCTTTTCATGACGATGCAAAGAAACCTCAACCCCTGAGCAGTCAGCCCTAATCGCCCAGCACCCACCTCCCTGGCTCCTTGTCGCCTCTTGTCTGCTTTCTGTCTCTGTAGATTTGCCAGTTCTGCACATTTCATATGAATGGAGTCCACCTTATGTGGCCTTTTCTGGCAGCCTCATCTTACTTCTCACCAGGTTCATTTATGTGGTAGCATTTCTTGAATAATGTTTATTTATATGGCCAGGCCACATTTTATTTATGCATTCATGCATTGATGGGCATTTGGGTTCTTTGTGCTTTTTAGCTGTTGGGAATTCCTGCTGCCATTTGTGTATGAGTTTTTTGGGGGGCCCTGTATTTTCGCTTCTCGTGGGTGTGCCACAAGGAGTAGAAATGTTGAGTCCTATGGATTCTCCAGGTTTAACTGTTGGAAAACTACCAGACTGTTCCCGAAACCACTGTGCCAATTTACGTTCCCACCAGCCGTGCGCAAGAGTTTCAATTTCACCACATCATCGTCGACACTTGTTATTATCTGTCTCTTGGATTGTAGCCACGCTAGGGGGTGAGAAGCGGTATCTCCTTGGGGTTCTGATCTGTGCCTCCCTCACTGCTCACATGTATCACCTTGATGGACACATTCCAGATATTTTAAAAGCCTTCTCTTTATCAAGGAAAGTAGAAGAGTACTTCCCTCAACTTTGTTTTTTTAATTATCATCTTTAATGTAATTGTCTTTAATAAGTCTTGATAGAAGAAACTTTTGGATGGCAAAGACCAACTCCTCGATATTAAGTGGATTATCACATTATTGGTCAAATTTTGATAAGGACAATTCATACATAAAATTATTTCAGCGTGTGGGAATAAAAGCTCCCATGTTGATAAGAAATAAAAATTAGTTTCTTTTCTTATAAGTCGATGGTAATGATTACTCCTACCTCCAGAGTTATCGAATATATTTCTAGTTCTCATTAAGGCGACTTTAGGTTTATTTTCCCTTTTGAATTCAAGTTTATGGCAATAATTTATAATGTAGGACAGTGACTTTTCTGACAAGTGGTTGTTACATCTCCTGGTAATTTTCAGACTTTGAAGGGGCGTGACTGTCTGAGAGCAGCCAAAGCGGAGGGAGGTAATCGCCAGTGAAAACTCACTATAAACTCAAAGAAATACAAAGAGAAAGCTAATAGGCAAATAGTCTGCTTTATTGCAGTTTATACTTTCCCTGAGCACTCAAAAAAGTGTGCACACATTTTCTTTCATTCCCTAAGCATCAGCAGTTTCTCTATGGATTCACTAAGTCCATTGGATTGATTTACGGAATTCAGTTAAAACATTATATTCTAATGCATGTGCAGCTTGAGAGATAGCCTGTTCTTTTTAGAGGGAGTGAAACCATACCTTTTATTTCGTTAATATCATCAGATTTCCCTGGACACAAGATCAGCTCACAAAAGCAAGCTACTCAGCTATTGTTATTATTTGTATTTATTTTTAAGTACAGACGAGATTTAGACTATTCAGGCTAATTAGAGTACAGAGTAATTCAGAGCTCCATTCAAACGCGCTTTCAGTGAAGGCTGCACATTTCAGAAATCCCCTGAATGTGATTTCAAGGTGTCAGAATACATGAAAATCCTTTTCTTTCATAAAAACTCTCCTGAAGGCAATGGATTACCGTTTAAGCGCACTTATGATACGTGTTCTGATCTTTTACAATTAATTAATGTAACTGCAGATTTTTTACAAAAGTGATGCTACTGCATGCACCCTTTCTCCTTGTTATTATGTCTCTTGGATTGTAGCCACCCTAGGGTCTGAAAAGATTACCTATTGTAAGCACCGTGACCATCTTAATGTCCGTTTCTGAAACAGAGGCATGCGGAGGTAAGGAAAATATTCAGTGAACTTCGCAGTGGCTAAAAAATTTGCACATGGGATGTCAGGTTGTATTTTCTCCTTTTTTGTCATTTGTGTTTGATGCATGGCAATGAAACTACAGCAGAATAGTATTTATCCTAAGGCATTTAGTTAGTGGAAATGCACAAAAATTTAACTTATCAGAACTTTTCAAACTTTTCAAGTCTGTGTCACCATGCCCCGGAGGGTTTATTCAGAGACAGCCAGTAGTTAATGTTATTTCTACAGGGAGTCAAGCACTTTCAAAAGGGCATGAAATTCTCCAGTTAGGCATTTAAGTGGTTGGCACAATTTCAGAAGCCTCCAAATGTCAGAATTGATGGCATCCCTTTACAGGAGGACTTACAGTCAGCCAGCACCTTCATTTTTAGTCAATGGTGAAAGTTTTCACAGAATAACCCAAATTCTTTGGAGAAATGTCCCACGGAGTGAAATAATTTAAGCTTGGTGGTACAATAACAGAAATCAAAACCCTCACATTCATGGGAAATCTGATAATGACTCAGAAACAAAAAAGGTGCTCCGGAGATGTTGATTCATAGAATTTGTTGAGATACCATGTTCCTGTTTCTGTTCTAAACTGATTCAAATACCCCAAATTAACTATCAATAAGGACCATCCTTACATCAAAATGAGCATTTCAGTATATGGGGAAAGTCTCCAAAATGATAGGAAATAAAAAAGACTTTTCCTTGTTTATTAGAAAAATAAAATATTCTTGTTTCCTTTGCCTTCAAGTCCCGATAACGAAGATAGTCCCAGTGCTTCCGTTCCTGGACCTGCGTGCGTTGTCAGATGTAAAGTTCTCCGGGAATGTCTCCATACCTGGCAGGGTTCTCTAAATAAAATGGCAACAGAGATGTGTCCCGGGTGATGCAAGCTACGATCTATCATGCACGCCTAGAATAGGAAAGTGTAAAGAATACACTGCTTCTGAAATCAGTTTCCGTTTCTGGTTAATGACATCCGTTGCCTAACGCATACATCCAACATCTCAGTTAACTATTTGGGCTCAGACAATTCACTGGCCTCCTGAGATCTTGAATTTAACGTAATCCATTCTGCAAGGACCCTTTGGTGTATGTTTCCGATCCCTCAGTCCCATGTCCTTTTAACACCTCGCCTGATTTTTCATCATAACTAACCACACGCATGTTATGAGTATGCGTTTGTCTCCCCAGACAATGGTGGATTGACGGACATAGGACTTTTGTATCTCACACATACATGTCTGAGCGGATGGGTGACTGGGAATGAAGGAAACTATAGTATCCAGGAAAATGCTTGTTTGAATATCAAAAACATAGATGAGTTTGGATTATAAACGTTCAATATTTTGAAAACAGGTATCCGTTTCCCTCGTGTTTCATGGGCTGCTTTTCCCACTTTGCATACTAGATACGATTAAGAAGGCCAGGCAGACAAGAATGTAGTTCTTATGTCAGGAACCCTCTAAGGTAAAGTGCGCAAAGCTAAATAAAATGGAAATTACAAGGTTGCTGAATTACCCTGCAGGGAAATACAAAAATCCCTTTGTGTCAGAATGTATAAAGTGTTCTTCTCTCTTGAATGCAAGACTTACAAGGTAAAACAAAGGCTTGGTAGCATTTCCATTTTCTATGAGCCATCATTTGATCTTATTAATATTCCCTTATAATCTCTGCCTCTAGAGCCACAGCTGAGCTTTTGAGATCATTCCTCCTTTATTCCCTTAGGAGATTTCTGGGAGCAGGAAAGTTGTGCATATATTGTCCATAGCTACCACCTACTTTATACATCTACGTCTGCTCAGGCTGCTATAACAGAATCCCACAGAGTGGGGGACTTAACCAACAACAGATGTTGGTGGAGTCTAAGACTGAGGTGCCAGATTGGGTGTCTGGTGAGGCCCCATCCGGTACCTAGAAGCTATCTTCTCACTGTGTCGCGTGTAGTGGAAACGGTGGGGGGACCTCTCCTTTGCAAGGGCCCTCATCCAATTCGTGAGGGCTCAACACTCATGACCAAATTGGCCCCCAGACCCCACTCCCAAACACCATCATATTCTTAAGTTCCCACATACGGATTTTAGAGGGATACAAACATTCCATCTATAGCAACATGTCTACATATATATTTTTTTCTTTTATCTAACCAGCATACATTTATTAGGTGCTCCCTACATACCAGGGGTTCCACACACTACCAGGCAGATATACAAGGCCTCTGCACTCACGAAGCTTATATTCAAGGTCACCTTGAGGTGAATAAGCAGGGTGAGGAAACAGAAATGCGGACGGGAATGTATTCTGTCCACCTCACCTGCCTCAAGTAAAGGTGTGGCCAGCAGGCCGGTTCAAGGCTAATTTCCTTTTCTTTCTCATGCCGAGTTCACACAGTGCTGAATAAAAATTTTTTTAAAAATGCATTCATCCTAGGAATGATTCAGTATGTTGTCCCCACAGCCCTAAGCAAATTATATTTATTCCCTCACACTATGGGAATCAATGGCTCCAGAGACACCACCAGACAGAGCCCAGCTCTTCAGAATATCCCATCGTGACTCACAGAGAATAATCATATTCAGGAAAGTCGGTTTTTCCAAAGCATTCCGCAGACAAATGTGGGCATACATTTCCGTGGCTGCAGGACGTGTCGGGACGTGAGAAAACGGAACCCGTGTATCGGGCAGGGTAAAGGAAACAGTGAAAAATCCATCTGTATCTCCAGTTTTGACTCTGAACCTGCAAATGACAGTGACTATCCCCGTTCCATTATAGCCCAGCTCGAGCAGAGCTGGTAAATCATGGGCCTTTGGGCTGTGGAGATAATGAGTGTGTAAATGGCTGACGTAAGCATCAACTCGGAAAAAGCTGTGGGATTTAGATCGTGTTGTGCCAGGAATGACCTTGAAGAAGGGTGGGTACTGCCTGTCAGGAGGCACATCTACAACTGGCACCCTGCAAATTGCAAAGGGGACCTGTTTTCATTAGGGAAACTTCTCTCCAGGAAAGCAGAGCTGAGGTGAGCGAACGATAGATCTCCCACATTTATTAAACACCATTACTTACATAATTTCTTAAGGAAAAACAAAAAAGAATGTACAATCTCCCTGGATTTCTTTCTTTCTCTCTTTTTTTTTTTCTGTTAGTTTTATGATTTTTACTTTAAAAGTCATTTTGAAGACATCCCCTTAGGTAAAATAGGATGTGCTTTATTTTATTACAAGCGAAAGAATCAACTTTAATTCACTTCTCGAGAGGTTTTCCAACGTCTATAAAGATGGTAATATAGACAATAAAATTTAACTGACTTCTAGAAAATCTATTAGGAATTTCATTTGAAATTGTCTTGCACTTTTTAAAGGCATTTTTCTCTTTAGTTCAGTCAGAGACTTCTTCCTAGAGGCCTTTAATTTACATTCGTGGGTTCAGATGGCATGACAAATAGTTGAGAGATCCTTTAATTTGGTGCCTTAAGCTTTGATGATGAAAACAAAAAAACAGAATGTGCAGCACAGGATTTTATTTTGATTTTAACACTAAATTATAAAGTAACAATGATCTGATTGTAAATTTGAACATGGCCGTTAACACAATACTGAATTTACGCTTAATCAGATAAGTTCAGGTCTAAATGTAGAGTCTCCAAATTTTTACTGAAATTCTCTGTAACTCTTTGATGGCTCTTTTTGCAGTAGGACAACAGAAACCTATCGATGTAGCTTTCCAGGGTGTGGTCAGATAATATTTATTTCCCATAAATGTGCCAGAGCATAAACTACTCATTGAACTATGAATAAAAAGTACTTTGGGGGAAAAAAGAAGGACAATTCAAGGACTTAGTGTCTACACTCATTCCAGGATCTAAAACCCATGCTCTTAATATTCTTTTAATAAAGCATTTGATTTGGCTGTACTTTTCCTTTAAGAAGACATTAGTTTTTAGAGCAGTTTTAGCTTCATAGCAAAATTGAGGGGCAGGTACAGGGGTGTCCCTTGGACCTTGTGCCCCCAGTACATGCACAGCCTCTCCCACTGTCAGCATCTGCACCAGATGGGACATTCTAGACATTGAATAAGCTACATGGACACATCATCACCCGCGGAGTTGATGGTCTACATTAGGGTCAGTCTGCGGTGCACATTCTGATGGTGAGCAGATGTCTAGTGACTTGTGTCCACCACTCTAGGGCCATATGGGGTGTTTCACTGCCCTAAATCCTCTCTCTTGGGCAATCATCCTACCTTCCTCCTCGCCCCACAAGAGACACATTGGTCCTGTTTCTCAGGAGAACCCTGATTGATACAATAGTACATTTGATACGTCTAGGAAGGCAGTTTTATTAAAATCCAAGATTTCAGCAATATGTGTAAAAGAAGAAAAGGGGGAAAAAAAGGAAAGAGAAAGGCTCCCCGCTTCCTGGAGTCAGAAAGAGGAACAAAAATGGTTAATCAACTCTAAAAAATGCCCAGCATCTGTCAGGCTTTGGGCAAAACTATCTGGTTGGTCTGTGTGTCATCCGGTCAGTGGTTAACTTGAGCCCGGATCAGGCGTTCCGGTCACCAAGCCCGGGACCTTGACATGAATTGTGGACTCAGACAACCTCAGAGGTCCCACCTGCCCCTGCTCAGAAATCTCCCTTCCTCAAGATAAGCCACGTGGACCCTTTTCTAAAAATCAGTGACGCCTTTGAGGGACCAGGGGAAAGAAGACATTAATCAAATGAGATCTGGGCACTCTTTGCTGGGGATCATAAACAAGACGACGTGACAACTCGGGGGGCTGAGACATGGCGGATTGGTCTCAACAAGGTCCATTTATGACCTGAGAAAAGTGGAAAGCTTAAACGACTCTTCAGATGTTCTGTCTCTTGGGTGACACGGATCCATCAACACCTGCACGATCCCTCCCCCACCTCTGTCCTTCCTGACACCCTCTTCGCCATCACCCTCCACCCTTCATGTATTTATCATACGTGATAAGCATGTGTGTGAGTACATTCCTGCTGCAAGGCTCTCGGCTGAGAATGCAATTTGAGAAATGAGCAGGCCAGGATCTTTGCACTGGAAGAGCTCAGCTTTTTCTGAAAGCCCGGTAGGAAACACAGAAATGCGATGGAGCTGATGATTGCTCTTCTGCAGCAGTGGGAATGCAGGAGAGACGGAAGTGATATCAATACTATAGCACGTTTTCATGCAACACCTACAGCCACAACACAGTCGGTAATGGTTAACACGGAGTGACCCACATCGGAGTACGAACATAACATGAAATACATTCCAAAATGAGAGCTGGCATTGAAGAATAGCCTCTCCTGGGTCTGTGGCATCTGCTGAACTCATTAGAAACGTGGCGGCCTATGGTAATGAGGAAGAACAAAATCTCAAACTGAATATCTACACGTTAGATCAAAGGAGAAGGAATCAAACACAATGGGTTCTAATCATCTTGCTTTGTAAGACTTCTGCTGAATACCGTGAGGGTCACGTCGGGCTGGCTGTGGGTTTGTATGAAGAAGGACATGTCAAACCTCAGGGATCCTGTTTCCAGAAGGTTCCCAGTACCTCCATTCCCCGCACCATCCATCGATCAGTGCACACCAAATAGCCACAGCACGGCATACATGTTGGGGGGACAAAGCGAAGCCATAAACAGCCAAGAACTCCTCTTGAGGAAACATAATCTAACTTGCAAGGCCAGATAGCCAGGGAACAGGTGTGCCTGATACTGCATTGCTTCTTAAAGGAGTGTGGTAAAAGGGAATTATCATCCTACTAGGCGTCGCTGTAAAAAGAGCTGATACTGCTTTTGATCCCCGCTGAAGGTTGTACGGTGCAATTTAGCAAATTGCACAAATAATGACAAATTTATTCCAGAATCGAATGCATGTATTTCAGGGGGCATGTCTCCCTAAAATGCAAGAACATTTTCAGTGTGCAGAAATGAGTCACTTAATATTTTTGTACATGGTTTATACAGCAGGGTACTTTCCTGAGGTCTTCGTCTTTGTGCTTTTCCCAATTCTACCCACACCTCTGACCCAGGTCTGCAAGGCTTTGCAGGACCAGGAACCAGACCCTTTGTCCTGAGGCTGATTTAGGCTTTTTTTTTTTTTCTGTGGGCACGAGGGGGGTATCAATGCCCACTCACAAGTTTTGAGGACAGATTGCCTTTCCTGTCTGAAACTTTCTTAAAACCCTAAAATTCAAACAACATTATAAAAAAAAGTTAAACACAGACTTTCCCTAGGCCTCCTCAGTTCCACCCCTTGGTATATATCTGAACAAATCAAAATCAGGGCCTGAAACACTTGTGCAGCTAATGCTCTCTGCAGCATTCTTCATAATGGTCAAAAGGTAGGGCAGCCCAAATGCTCAGTGGGTGAGTGGATAGCAAAATGGGGTTCATCCATAAAACAGAAGGTGGCCAGGACATAGAATTCAGCCCTAAAAAAAGGCATGCTACATGCTAAAATACGCATCAACTTTGAGGGTGCTGTGCTAAGTCAGTTGGGCCAGATTTGTCCACAATAGACGAATACTGTAGAATTCCACCTACAGGAGGTGCCTGGAGGAGTCATATCCCTGGAAACAGAACGTGGATTTTGTGACCAGGGCCTGGGGAGGAAGATGGAGATTTAGTGTTTAATGGGGACAGAGCTTCCATTTGGAAGGATGAAAGAGTTCTGAAGACAGATGGTGGCAGTGGTGGTGCAATATGTGAAGGTGCTTAATGCCAGCAAACTGTACACTTACGAAAGGTTCAAATGATACAAAAATACATACAAATGATAGCCCAATAAATGCATGTGCATTTATAGAGGAAAGCAGAGTGATAGAGCGCCAGGAAGAGTTGGAGAGAAGGGAGAAGAATCCCCATACAACAGGAATTCAAGAGGAGGCCCTGGTCCTCTGAGAATCATGGCCAGATGGACGTGGCTCTGTCTGGTCCTTCAGCAGGAACCATCCGTAGACCTGGGGAACAGTCTGGGTACCTCCACCGATCTCATGAAGAGCACAAAGGAGACATGGCGATGGGGATCCTTCATCTGTTCTCAGGACAGAACACAGATTGTAGTCCATGCTGCCCTCGTAATAATTATTGCTGTCAGCATGAATGAAAGAACTGTCCACATCATCCGTAACATCTCATTAGTATTCATACTGATTCATATTCAAATCACATATATCCTTCTGAGCATTTGGGATTTCTTAATATTTTAGATGCAGTATGGATGTGCACTTAGGATATTCAGGAGTAAGTAAACTAGCGTTTGTTAAAAAAATAGGATTTATGGAGATAATAAAGCATATAGGCAACTGGCAACAGACAGCAATGGTCCCCGAGGAAAAGTCCCAAAGTAGGCAAGTTTGGTACATGGTCGCAGAGGTAATTCTGTGAATTGTTCCAGCTTTCAGAAAAGGTGGTTATGGGCGAATGACATTTATGTTCAACACTCAGATGGTTTCATTACACTTAAATTATTTTTCTCTTTTGCCAAAGCCAGTCCACAGAAATGCCAAGAAAGCTGAGTGCCACATTGCATGGAAATAGAGTGAAAAATGAGGCAGTAAACCTTAAAGAAAATAAAAATTAAGAAGGTAATCATAATCCAAGTGAATAAACATACAGAAGATTCCGTGTCTGAGTCTCGTTTCAGTCGGAGAAGCAGGACATTTCAAAGTGAACGCAATACCATTATCTCAAGTGTTTTGTGCAAAGAAACAGTAAATTCAGTATGAAGCAGTGTTGCTGACAAAACACGAGTCATCTTCAGGTCATGATACAAGTTTTGGAACATGTTTACACACTTGACTCTCTTTGATCAAAACCCTTTTTGAAGGAAGGAGGGTCGTGGACCTTACCTCTATTTCCCAGAAGACTAATGGAGATGCATAAATCCCGAAACTTGTCAAATTCATACCCACCCACACACGATAGAAACTTCTATCAAGCTCTGAAGTTTTTCATCCTAAGTACATGGCTCAACTCTTGCAGTCTGTGATTTTGATGGCTTGTATTCGCTCACGTACTTGAACTTTTGTGGGACAGCCTGTCTCTTAATGTTCTTATAATTGCATTTTTTTAAGATGCACATTTCTAACAGCCAACATGTGGCTAAATGGGTATCATGACATTTTTATAGCATCATTAAGATTTATTTTCTCAGCATTTTCTTACCCACCTACCCACCCACCTCGCAAGTGTGAGAAGCCTATGACCTAGAATTGACACAACAAAACGGTCTGGGGTCTGTAGGTGAAAGGTGGGGTCTGAGGTTCTTTCCCTGAAGGCGATTCATCCATTTCAAACATTGACTAAGACATGAGTTCTGACTGGAGGAAAACAGTTCAACACAATGATTCCTCAGGGCTTTGTCAACATAAACGTGCAGGTGTGAGCAGCAGATCTTGGAGATCTCGCCAAAAGGCAGATTGTGATTCACTGCCTGAGATTCTGCCGTGAGATTCACAACCAGGACACGCGATGTGGCTCATTCACGCGCCACAGGGTAGGAGCACGGGCCCAGGTCGCTGGCTTTCAAGTTTTCCTGCCAAACCAGGTGCTAGAGCAATGACCCTCTCATGAATTACAGCTTGATTGAACTGTAATTCACATACCATACAATGAACTCTAAAGTGTACAAGTCACTGTTTTGCATATATCCAGAGATGTGCGGCCGTCTCCACAACTCTAGTCCAGAACATTTTTACTACTCTCAAAAGGACACATTTTACCCACTAGCAATGCCTCCTTGTCTGCACCTCACCCAGCGTGCAACTACTACACTACTTTCTCTCTCTGTAGGTTTGCATATTCAAGGATTTCCTTGCAAGGAAATCAATGGCCCACTAGGTCTTTTGCAATGGGCATCTTTCACTTAGCGTAATGCTTTCTCTGTTGTGTTTTAAATACAAACTGTTGTGAGCAATTGCAGTACAGAGGCTAGAGAAATATCATGGCTGAAATACAACATGTATAAAGTACTAAGTATGGATATATATATATAATTTCCAGACAGAGAATGTATGTGTCTTGCAAATAAAAATTCCTCATATTTAACTACACAGCTAGAATCACAGTCCCTGAAACCTAATAACTGACAGACGCTCATGTACACTGGAGTAGGCTTACGTGGTTTCAAACACAGCTTCAAAGAATATTATGTTTCATCTTGTCAGTAGGAATGAACCACCAGATCCTAAGATAAAAATACATTTCAAAGTTCAAAACCTCATTCCAAATGTCTCGTTTTCTCCCTGTCTCGTTTTTCTAACTTCCCCCTTTTCCTATTACATGTAAATGTTACTGGCAGGTCATATTTTGCGTATTTTACCCAGCATTGCTGAATACTCCAGGAACAGCTAGGAATATTATGACTGAGTTTGGTCTAGAGATTCCTCTCTTCCACATGGTGGCTGGAAAGAAGAAGGTGATTTCTTAAATTGCAACCGATTACTGTAATCAGACATACAGATGTAATGCATCAATTGGGTGACGGGTTTTCTCAGAATAATGGTGTCACCTTTTTTAATAATGATGTGGAATTTTCTTTCAGCATTGTACCAATCATTGAACTACGATTTTGTATAAAAATTACTTGATCGAAAGGAAAGAGCCTTGAGTTCATTAGCTCTCAGTGCTGGGGACTTGGCTAAATAATTCTTTCTGTAACTAAGCTTGACAGCCCAGTGCAAAATGCAAGAGTAAATGTTTTCCTGTAAAGATCAATAGTTTATCAAGGTTTATCTCGGCAGGAAATATTCCTTCTTCGATGCCTGTCCATCCTGTTGGTGTCAGAAGCATTCTTCTCCATTTCTGGCAATAGCCTGCAATGGATCATTCCATAAGTGCCTTTTTAATAAAGAGAATCCAGGTGTACAGATAAAATACGATGACTGAGTATCTTTAATCTCTCTTCATTAAGCGGGGACGAGCTTTCATGCCCTTTGCTTACTTATGTGATGCAGCTGCCAGCCCTTTCCTGTGGCTGTTCATAACGACATCTCATCATTACTTTATGAGGATGCAGAAACATGTCCATCTCCAGCTTCCATGTATCTCCATCCACAAAGACTGGCAATTTAGAAAGCCACTTGCCCACTGTAGGACCTAACTCCCTCCACCTCCTTCCCTGGCAGGCATTTCCAAAATTGCCATGTAAATGCAGAATTAAGAATCGAGCTCACTGGATTCCCGTCATTTTTTTCTGCCTCTTTTCCAAATTACGTAGGAGACACAGACATCGGGGCATCAATCATGATTTGTAAAACATTAAGGGACAACTGTAACACTAACGTATTTCCTTCTTAGGAGCCACGTGATGGTACTCATTCCTAGGGGGAGATTCCAATATGCTAAGCTGCGGGGTCTTGGGGGACCTGAGAAATTACTCAGGTCCAGGCTTACGGCCACTCACTCATAACGCAACAGCCATTTTTAGGATAACAAAAAGCCACCTGTTTGTAAACCTTTAGCTAGAGCTGAAGTCTAGGGAAGATTCTCACATTTTTATTCACTTCTAACATTGAAAAAAATTCCTCCTCTTTCACCCATATGGATGTGATGGGCCATTTGGGGTATGTGATGTTCACAGTTCTTGGGAGGATTGTAATTGTACTGTTCCCATCTTATAATGCAGAGCCTCGTGTATAACCTGAAAGGAAAGTACAGGGTAACTCAGAGACTGTAGTTTTTCTAGGTTTGCCAGGGAAGGAGGGAGACATTTAGACTATGGACAGAGGCTGAAGGGAACATGCCTTCCAATGGAATGGGCACCACGATGCCCTTCAGCGGGCGAATGGCTAAGCGCATGCTGGGTCCTTCCAGACAGTGGAACGTCATTCATGACACAAAGCAGTGAGTTGTCAACCCCTGGAAAGATGTGGGCGAACCTTAAATGCCCATTGCTAGGTGAAGGAATCCAATCTGAAAAGGTTACCTATGTGTGAGTCCAAGTCTGTGACATCCTGGAAAAGACATAACTGTGGGGACAGTAAAAGGATCCGTGGCCACTGGTGGTCGGAGAGAAGGAAGGGATGGATAAATCGAGCCCAGAGGATGTTTAGGCCAGCAACACTCTTTGGCCCAAACCCACAGAAAGCCCAAAACGAAGAGAGCACACGAATGTGAACTCTAAGCCTTCGTTAATACCAGCGTATCAGTATTTCTTCATTGGTTGTGACAAATGGACCCGACTAACAAAAGATGTTTTCAATAGGGGAGATTGTGTAAGGAGGGAGATGGGATATGGGGGAGCTCTCAACTTTCCCACTAAAACTAATCTAAAAAATAAAACTGATGAATTTTTAATGCAATTTATCATCCTGAAGATCGTGGGGCCTGCACAGACCTGGGGATGGGTGGTCACCTCGGAAGGAGGTCAGATGAAAGCAGTTGGTCCGTTTCCCCAGGGAGAAGTGGCATGCTGATATGTCACACGTCATTTCTCTTCTCACAGGAGCGGGGCCACTGTCTGAACAACATAGGCAAACTAAGCTAAACATAGATTTTATTAAGGCAGAGAGAAAAAGGCGTGGGCCAAGGTAAGAAAATAATATATATGATAATGCTTCATAGGTAAATGCAGAACGGTATTGATCACATAGCATCAGGATTGCCCCAAATGAACACACATTTGTACCTACAAAAAGAAGAGGCGCCTCGGAATGGGTCTGGACCTGTGTTGGAATTTGTCATCAATTAAGATAAATTGTAGGGGCTTTTTTTGGTGGGTTTCTAACTATTCTTTGAATTACAGTGGAGCTAAGGAATTATCAGTTCTTAACTTATCTCTCTAACCTCTGTCTTCTAGGAAGTGATAAAATCAAACTTCTTAATGGCTAGAAATCTCACCCAAAATATCCCCTCTACCTTTAGGAGGCATAGATATTGTCCTATTTGCTTGTCTGAAGTTTTCTCATGACTATGAAGAATTATTATTTCCACGTGTTTTTAAACACTGGTGAAATGATGGGATTTTTATCTGCCTGGGGAGATAGGACAAAAGTTTACCCTTATTGTCAAGAAGTCCAGAAATGAATGAAATATTAAAAGTCCAGTGGGAAGGTAAGAATTAGATATAGCTATCACATGCAGTTAATACATATTGGTTTTCAACAGATTTCCTCGGCAAAGACAAAAATGTACCATTTAAATAAAATGATGGCTGACTTATAGGAGTCAAATATGTCTTTTAAGTTGGTCCAATCAAGAAAAACTGGTAATAGAAGCATGGGAAGCTAAACAGAGTTGGAGCTTTGCTGGCTGCCTCTGTACCCATCAAATTGGGATGGTCCGTTATTCCCATGTTAGGGTCCGTGGGACAATGACATTGTGAGATACCATTTGTGAAAGAACTTTAAAGCATGAACGCATTTATTTATTTAAATCTTTATATATATATATATGTAAGTTATATAATTACATATATGCACGCATACCACCTACATTTGATAAATCTTAAGTATATATCATGCTACAACAATACAATTATATTATGTGTAATATATTTATATAAACATAACATTTTAACTACATTATAATATGTATTTTTAATATATGCTTTATATGAATATAAATATAAATTTATAATATGTATTTATAGTAAATGTACATATTAGACATTACATTCTGTGTATTATGCACACATGTATTATTGCATGTAATGTGTATTATATGCATATGTAATATGCATTGTATTTATATATTACATACACGTAATGTGTAATAAATGTATTAAATATACCATCATGTATTATATATATATACCATAATATATACATTATGTGATATGCCATCATGTGTAACATATATTACAACCTAGAATACATACTATTCTGTTAAATGAATATGTAATGTGTATTATTATATGTATGTGTGTATTACATACATATAATATATATTATATACACACTTTTATATATGTAAGTAAATAAATTGTACATTTATATACACACAGACACACACACACAAATGTTCATTCAGGTTCTTAAAGTGCAGTTTCCTGGACACTTTATTCTTGAGAAAGATAATGTGATCCTCGGAGCTCTTTCCGGCATGCTAATAAATTGGGAACTTGCTGGAGAATGCTATTTATTCATCAAGCCAGCCTTCTTGAGAGTGTTCTTATGATAAGCCGTGATATATTCTGTCTAATGCTGATCTCAGCCTCCATGCCTCCCACCGAGATTTCACAGAATTCCCAAACCTTTGTTAGACAGATACAGTGCACATAGGGGATGCCTTTGATTTATCTCCCTCCTGACCGTGTCAAGAAATACAACCAGAGTTATTACAACACTTTCTCTTTCTGTGTAAAAGCCCCCAGGTGGCTGCATTATCGTCCGATTATCCACCATTGTCTTGGTGATTGTTGAAAAAGGCTTTGTTGCAGAAAAAGGAGACTTTGGTCCATGCTGGTACCATTCGGAGGGGGTGTAGGAAGACAGACATATCTTGAGGGGAACGTGCACATGATTTCAGGATTTCTCATCTTTGGAGTTCAGTGTGGATGAGGTCGCCCCTCTCCCCCAGCTCAAGAGGGAGCCTCCAACGCAGAACTAGAAATCTCATATTCCCTAGAACTAGCAGGCAACTCCTCTACCAACTTACCACACTCCCAGCAAGTTCAGTAGAGCTCACCCCAGGAGGAAAGCTGTGTTCCGGGGTTCTGCTCCACATGGTGAGGCAGCACAAAAACAATGAATTTCTCAACTGACTGTGAAGTGGTTTCAAAATAGCTACACAAAGTTATTGCCACAAAAGATTCCAGTTGATGCAAGGTCCCCCAGGCATCCCCAGTGCCCTGCGGGTGTGGAGTTCAATTCTACGCATCCTTAAAAAGACTGATCATTTTAGTGCTATTTGATCTTATTGTAGGATGCAGATGTTGGAGAAAAATGTATTAATTTTTATACAATTCCAGACACAAAGATCTGACAAAGCTCTAAGAAGAAAGCGGAAGAGAAATCCCTTTTACAAATAGTGCTAAGTAAACATTAAAGAAAGCAAACTAGAGCAAGGTGTTATAAAAAGGACACCCAGCTAAGTGGGGTTCGTGCCAGAAATAAAGAATAATTTATTATGAAACAAATATTTCTTCATGATCTATAAACACGAAGGCAGAAATGAGTATCATGTTTCCTATAGACCATGTTTTATTGAAAAATGTTTCCCATCACACATGAAGATTATTATAGACACAGTAATCAAAGCAATTTCTGGACACACTAATATGAAAGATAATAAACTGGAAAGTGGCAAACACATATATAATTGTGTATATATTTGCATAAAGGAAAAATTTCCCAATTATCAGAAATAACCCTTTTGGCCCTAGGGAGAATCATTCATGAAGTTTTTAACGACAAATTCATGTATTATTAGGCATTAATACAGTCTCCCTGTCTATTTACATAATCCTGCATATAAATGGCAACCAGGTAAAATTGAACACCAGAAGCATCTGATTATAATACAAACCAAAAAGGACAAAGCTACCAATGAGTCAACACACTCCTAGGGAATATATCGTAGACACCAGGCTACCCATGTGTAAGCATTTCAGTTTCCGAGTACGCAACCGGGTGTCGACTTCAATGACCCATTCTTGACTTTTCTAAAAGGAAAAAGCTCTCAGATTGAGAACCTCATCCTTAGCCATGACTCAAGGAACACCCAGCCCCAGAATGACTTTTAGTCCCCGCAGAACAAAAAGAGAAGAAAAGTCCATGTTTGTCTTTGAAGGAGTATCTGGAAGGGACACCTGTTGCTCTTACTGGTGGCGACGATGTTGGCAAGAAATGACCTGTCCTTGGGTGAAGCCGCTGTGATTTGTGTAGAGCCTCTCCTGGCAAAGACAGTGGTCAGACGCGATGGACAGCTCACGACGCTGGGCAAATCACTGTCACGTGGAGACTCCGTTTATTTACTGTTTTAGAAGGTGTGAAAGGCACCCAGCCCTCAGCTCTATACAGAAAGCACCGTCTATAAAATGTACTTGAGGGTTGTTACTCTGAATTCGGTTACGTTGCTTAGAAATCCCTCCTCCTGGGATGGACACAACCATGATTTCCAACATAAAGTCCCCCTGGCTCCTGACCCGTCCACATGCACTTCAGACTCTACCTGCAGCTTTAATGGTAGAATCTGAAACCTCGTCTTTTTCCTCCTGCATTTGGGATTTTCTCTTTTGTGTGTGTGCAAAGCCAAGAAACCATACAAATGTTGAATGAGTACTAAGGGCACTGTTTCATGTGACGGAATAATTCATGTAATGGAAATAAACTCCTCCGACCTTGTGTATTTTGCCTGCAATTAGTGCCTAGTAAAAGGTCAATCTGACTTTTTTTTATTAGATTACTTTTCCCCATGTCTCCAAGCACTTGGCCCTTGGTTAAATGAAAAGGAAAGACACAAGTTCACCTCTCGATGTTTCTGTCTTCTGCACGTCACGTTCAGCAACATCCAGATGATCGTTTCTGAAGAAAGGTTTACTCTTGGGAAATAATGCCAGTCTTGCCTTAAAGAATCTTCTTGGCTGTGGGGCTTGTGCATTAAATCACTTCGTCATTTATTCCCTCTTTTCAAACCTGTCAAGTCCCAGCTGAGCCCAGCGGACCTGCAGCCTGCGGTCAGTGAGAAACAGCATCCCTGCTGTGACAACATAGAAAATGACTTTCCCTCCAAAGAATTCCCTTCTTTGCAGAATACGTGTTTTTCAGTCCCCATAATCTGAGCCAAAGGAAGCAGGTGTCAGTCCTGGGTTACAGTTCTGCCCGGAAAACAATGTCAGACGAAAGCATGTGCTGATCGGAGAAATACAATAGAAAAGAATGAAGTGTGTCCCTTCTCCTATCCAGAGACTTGGGTGCTAAATGATTCTCACACATGCGAGGCAACCATATTATTCATACTCTCCTTACTGGCGAAAATACAAGACAGCTGAGTTATGACAGGTGATCCGTGAGCGAGTTCGGATCTCAGCAGGCAGACTCCTTTCACTGGGCACGTGTTGGGTATGTCTTTCTATCTACAAACAGCTGCCAGAGAAAAAGGGTGCTTGTGCAGTCCTCCAGAAGGTGGGGGAAGGAGGAACTGTCCCTGGTGACCTGAGGGAGGGAGAGCCCACCATTGCACACTGGTGTGCGTTGCACAGAGCAACACGGTTATAGGTCTAGGGGGCGAGCAATGCAGGAGGCTGTGGGCTCACACTTTGAGGCAGCCCCTCCCACCACCTCTGGGAAGAGAATTTTACCAAAGGCTTCCCGGGGGAAGTCATAAATTCAGTGAGCATTGAAGGATGGGAAGATAAATAGAAGAAGGTGGAAATTTGAATCTGGTGACCAAGAGAGGGCACTCAGATGCATGTGTGGGAGCCCAGCGTGCACGAGCCATGCTGGGAAACACTGTCTTTTGCAATGACAAGGTGACTAATCCTGTAAGATGAGCGTGTACGTGTCTGTGTTCATCCTGTGCACCGTCCTTTGGGTTGTGTGCACATTTGTCCCTTGAATGAGCAGCAAGGAGAGCCGCCTACATGCCATGCTGGCTGTTGTGGTCAGGGGTCCTCCCTGCTTGCAGAGCTCAGCCTTCCAGACCTCGTCCCACTGAGCTCTGGCCCTTTATGCAAAGGGAGGCAGATGGGCAGCATGCAGTTCCTCAAAAGCCCCGCGTGCTTGCACCGCGGTTTCTCCCTCCCCATGGCCATTTGCAGAGTGACACTGGTGCCCAGAGCCCTTTGGTTGAGGGGCCCTGGTGCTCAGCGGCTCCTTCTGGGTGCATTGATTTTGGTCAGCATGCCAGAGGCCACTCCGTGGACGTTTAACCTTTCGCTTAGCATGCACTCTGCAGTGTTTTGCATATGCTGTTGGCTGGAGAAAGCCCTTGTCTGACAAGCCCCTGCGATTTTAGGGTTCTGTGCAAGCATCCTCTGTCCCATTTAGCCTCCATCTAGAAAGATGATTGATGTGACTAGGACTCACATTCCAAAATCAGTCCTCAGGTGGTGACCAGGACATGCCTGTTGCCTGTCAATTCAGCAACAGAGCCTTGCTTCGTTGGTAAACATACCTCGGGTTATTTCAACGAATATAGTATTTGAGTATAAAATAAGAAAATAAAAGTTCTTTAAGGCCAACAGTTTAAAAGGGCTGAATGGGTTTTATTTATGATGCTGATTGCTGAGGTGTCTAACTGGACACTCTCTCTTATTAGTGGGATTCAGACAAAAGGGAGGTCACAGTGGGCTGACATGACCCAGTGACGATATTCACAGACTTCTTTCTACTTGACCCCTACGCTTGGGCGCAGTATGAAAATGTACGTGACGATCCTCAGCTCTTGCTCTTTTTCTCCTAACTTAGATCGACATCCCAGAGGAATCCTGTGATCGAATGTTCAACTGACTGTTCACGGGGATAAAGACCAGACCCTGAATCATCCATTCTAGGTGTCTCATGAGTCTGATGAAATGCTGCATTTATGCATAAGCCGCTACTATCTGGTCAAAACCTATAGTATCTGTGATGACCAGGGCGGATGCATCCTGTGAATCAGGAACTCAGGATGGGCGGCCAGCAGGCCAAACGGATATACCGTCATGTGCTTCAACATGTAAAGAACATGCTTTCTCTTAAAAGTAGATGTCAGTCTTGCCCAGTCTTAAGGCATCTCCCTATCAGTAGAGTTTCCAGGGGGTGGAGAGAAGTTGTCCATCTCTATACCAATAGGTGATGACAAGGAAGGGGGAATGAGGGTATTTCTGGACCAGAGAGCTTTGGTGGGATCCCTTTTCATAGGCAGGCCACAGGAGATGGGTGAGCAGAAGTGGACAGCTTCTTGCAGGCAATGAACGGGTTTCTCCCCCACCAAAAAAGTAGACGTCAGACAGATGGTCTTTGATAGTGCATAGTTCTTTATAAGCGTGTGGAATTCTGAAACATTTTCCAACTCAGGAACCATTTAACCACAAAGTGATTTACCGTCTACATAGTAAAAACATGTAACATGTGCCACAGATCGTGCAGGGCCCTGTGAAGACTGTCACATTTTTAAATGCCTGCCTTCAAGGCATTTTCTGGTCCATCTTTGATTGTAACTTTTCCTTCCATGTCTCCTTTTTGAAGTTAGGAATATGAGGAGACTAATTGCCTGTATGGATTTAGTGAAAGACAGCATAAGAATGACAGCGACTCTGAATAAATAAGTTGGATACGATATGTCAGAAGACACAATATGATATGCTGTGCTTGCACCTGGCTGTCTGAAGCAGCGTAATTCATCATTCAAAACTTGGAAGCAACCCACACGTCCGTCAGTAGATGGATGGATCAATAAACAGGCACACAATCGAATAGTATCATCCTGAGATAATATTCCAGAGAAATATTCAAGAGAGTTTTAAAGAGAAATGAGCTCTCCAGCCATGAAAAGACGTGGATAAACCTTAAATATTTACTAACTGCAAGATGCCAATCTGAAAAGGCTACGTACTGTATGATTCCAACTGTGAGATTCTGGAAAAGACAGAGCTATGGGGACAATAAGGAGATGGTGTTCAGGGATTGGGGGAGGGAGGGATGAATCCGTGGGGCACAGAGGATGTTCAGGGCAGTGAACATAACTCCGTGTGACGCTATAATGGTGGGTACAGGTCATTACATGTTTGCCCAAACCCACAGAATGAACACCACCATGAGTGACCCTAATGTAGACTGTGGACTCCGGGGGATGATGACATGTACACGCAGTTTTGTCAAAGTACCGCATGTCCCATCTGGTGGGGATACTGATAGTGGGGAAGCCTGGGCAGGGGGGAGCATAGGGGACATATGGGAATCTCTGTACCTATGTCTTAATTTTGCTGTGAACCTAAACCTGCTCTAAATAACTGTCGTCTTAAACACACACACAAAGAGGACTGTGTGATAACATGTTCCAAAGCGTGGTTCATATGAGGGACATTGAATCAACATGTATGGATGGATGGATGTTCAAAGTACAGGGAAACCCTACCACTTTTCAGGGTGTTTTTTTTTTAAGTTCATGCATCATAAAGGAAAAGCTTTGCTTTCTCAGTGCGTTTCCTCTTTGCTTTTGTTTCTTTGTAGATTTTAACAGTAGAGCCCTTTCCTGGAGGAACGGTGTGAATATGCAGAGAATCAAAAGTAAAAGGCTGGGGCTGAACCGGGCTCGGGCCACACATGAGGCGTCCGGGGCTGCACCGCCAGAAAGGCTGGGGCGTGTGGTCCTCGTCTGCGCCCCCCCTGCACTGAGTGTCCCCTGCACTGAGTGTCCCTACTTCCAGGACACATCTCAGGAACGGGGGGTGGAGAAAAACTGTGTGGGAAATCATTCAGGAGCAAATCTCGTGTGTGCACAAATGGGGCAGGTGGGTGAGGGATGCACCTTTTCATAACTTTTTCTACATTGCAATGATATACAAAAAGAGATAGAGAGACAAGAATGTGTCATGATGCCCACTGCACTTTAACTGGGTCCATAACTCATTTTACAGCCTGACAGCTTGTGGGGGTCTTTCTCCCAAAGACACAGTTCTGTTGTTTAACCTGAAAGTATTTAAATATTTTAAAACATGATAGATAGATGATAGATAGACAGGCAGGCAGGCAGGCAGGCACGCAGACAGATAGATAGATAGATAGATAGATAGATAGATAGATAGATAGATAGATAGATAGATAGATAGATAGATAGATTAGATAGATAGATAGATAGATAGATAGATAGATAGATAGATAGATAGATAGATAGATAGATAGATAGACAGACAGACAGACAGACAGACAGACATACAGATAGACAGACAGACAGACAGACAGACAGATAGATAGAATAACCTCATGGAAAACCTCCTTAATTTCCTGTGAAAATACTGAATTCACCCATTTGCAAACTCTGAAAAATCAATATAGTACATTTATGAAGCAGAAAAATGTTTATGCACATATTTAATGGAGAAAACAGCAGAAAAATAAATAGCTTAAGTAAGAATCGATTCATAAGATCCCTACACAGTGCTAAGAATCTTGTTGCACTTTCTAATCAATTTTTGATATATTTGGGACAGGGGACAGTTCTTTAATTCGTGTATAACATTTGTATCTATGTTACATAGTTTTGGGGGTAACCACTCAGCATGCAAAGCGCTTTTCCATACATTCTGTAAAGTCATCCAGGCTATCGTTTTGTAGCAATATTGAGAGGCCAATAGTGTCTTTACCTCACATGGAGGAAACTGCAAAGATATGCAATGGATTAAAGGGTCCCACAGCCACAGGAAAGAAAGGATAGAAGCAGGTCATAGATGCAGAAAATAAATTGGGGGTTTCTGGGCTGGAAAGGGGGCAAATTTGGAGTTATTCAGTGAGTATAGACTTTCAGTTCTGCGAGATGAAAATATTTTGGAGATCTGTCTCACAGCAGTGATCACTACACTCCAAAATTATTACGATGGTAAGTTTTATAATATGTGCTTTTTTGACCACTAAAAAAAAAAAAAAAAATGAAGTAGGTGCGATTTACATCAATTAAAAACAAACCCGAAATATCAGAGCCTATTGTGGAGCAACATTTTTTTTTTTAAGTATCCCATTGAAAGGGCAGATTTGGGATGGTAAGGATGGGTGACCCATAGCATCAAGTCCGCAATTGCTATCTTTCTGTTCCTACTGTTTGTCCGAGATTAACGTAGATCCTTCACAATTAGCATTCTTTTGTAAGTCAGTCATAGTGATCCTAAGAGCAATGATAAGACCACCCCAAATGTGCACACGATGGTCAAGCGCCATGTTTGCTGGCAAAGCCCCCAGCACCGTGCTTCTTTCTGTATTTTTATAGATGCTTTCTCTTTGTACAGCCAGTGATGTAATAGCCATGAGGTCTGATTCTCCAGAAATGTTCTCTTGATATTCTCGCCTGATGACCCTGGCTTCAGGTTGGTTAAGTCTGAACATCAGGCAGCAAAACCCAGCAGGGCTGGCATCGGGTTCTGAGCAACACAGAGTGTGCTGTGTCTGACTTCTCCGCAGTCCCCTGCGCAAGAGGCAGTCCCAAGTAGCCACCGTTTTTGGTAGTTTCCCGCCCAGGACAAACTTGTGAGCAAATGCAGGCAGGGTCCCTGCTGCACATGAAATGTATTTGAAATTGCAGTGAGCTTGTGGAACTAACACGTCACATTAGTAGTGCTCCTAAGACCGGAAGGAGGTGTGTGTGCACACGCAGGTCCTGTCCATGACCTGAACTCGGCCTAAGGTAAGAATCCCTTGGGCCTCAAGTCAGCACGCCTTTTACATCCACTCTCAGTTGACCACATAGCCTCGGGTGGCCGTGCAAAACACAGGCAAATTCTTACGTTTCAAGAAGACGATTTCTGTAGAAGAACAAATTCTGGATTGCAGGCAGAGCCCAGGGACTGTCATCAACGACCCTGTGTCAGCAACTTCCAACCAGATCTTAGCAGTTCTCACCAGAAAGAGGAGAGACTTCAGCGATGTGGAAAGGGTGATCGCCAATGCTGCTGTTCTGTCACACTGCTGTCGTAGCGACCAGGGGCAGGCTGCCCCCAAATGTGCCTCCTTTGAACCAAAGCAACTGGACAAAGAGCAGAGGCTGGAGGGACTCTCTGTGTCCCCTGCATCCCTCTCACCTGGAAACATAAATCTCCCACGGGAAAGGTGCCCTCCCTGGGCCTGGACGTGAACAGGCATCGTCACCACAGAGACAGGCACTTAAGAGCCAGAGAAACCCTCTAAACAAATCTTGCTACGTTTTACTAACACACAAACCCAGCCCAAATGCTGGTTAGAATTCCTTCCTCACTGAAGCTCCCAAACCTGTTTTCTTTGTCCCATCAGTTCCTCACAGATTTGTTTTTTTTTTAAATAAAAAAATGTATAAAAGCTGCCTGCCTGGGTCATTTCTTTGGGTCTTCATTTTATGACTGAGCTTCCATACATACATCATTAAACTCTGTGGGTTTTCTTCCCCCGGTTCATCTGTATCATATCCATTTGATTCTTAGACCAGCTTGAAGAACCTTGAGGGGTAGAGGGCATTTTTTGCCTTCCCAGCACAATGTATAAATGTATCAGACCAACACACTGTACACGTCAAACTTACACAATGTTATCTGTCAATTGTATCTCAATTTTTAAAAAACGATTGAGAGAGAGAAGCAGAGAGAGAGAGAGACACTTTCTGTTGTCTTCCTTCTTCCCGAGGGGCTGTCCTTGCCAGTGGAGTTTCCGGCTGTCTCTTTAGACGGCAGTAAGCTTTCCTGTGTACATTCTGCAAGTTCTAAGATAAGAGCATTGCTAGCTAGAACTCTTGAGGTGAGGGAGGGCTTCTCTAGTCTGACTCAAAGCTTGACTGTGGCTTATGCCGCTAAGCACATTCCGTTAGCCGAACACATACTTGGAAGGTGATGTCTATTTGAAGTCAGAGAACTGCTTATGCAAAACAAATTATGCACCCCCTCCCCCTGGAGAGAGAAGTAATAACTGCCTGTAAGAAAGCAAGCTCCAAATTGAATTTCATTTTGTCCCATGGAGACCAATCCCCCCAACCTTTCAGGCCCAGCAGGGGAACACCAACGCCTTTCAGATTGAAATAAACCGATTACCATTTATATTTCAAGCGTTTTGAGCAATTCGGAAACCATTTAAAAAAAAAATGTTTGCACTTGATGCATAAACCGAAATTTAAATTTGTGGGAAGATCGATCTTGATTCACATTGGAGCCTGAAATCTAGGTGTCAGAAAACCCACATACACCCCGTGCAAATGAGGGTAGGATTTCAAAAGCCGCTAAAATATCATCACATTCCCCTGCCAGGGCCACGTGGGGCACGAGGACTTGGCGTGAGAAACCCCCATTTACAGTTTCATTTTCCAATCTCCTGGCGGAGATGGAAATGATTTCCCAGTGCAAATAGCTGGCTGGGGCAAATATGAATGGCTTTTCAGGCAAACGTGCACACACACGTTCCCACCCGAAGATTCGCTTTGAAAAGGTTTTGTTTTTCCTCTTCACTTTTCAGATGAAAATATCCAGTTGAGCACAGAGTGGGTTTGAATGATGCTGTGGTGTGGACTGTGAAAATGAGTTCATTGTAGACAATCTCTGCGACTTCATACATTTTGCCACGTTTCGACGTTGGTGCCCACATTTCTCCTCACAGGACCAATCAAGGAAGCGTCTGTTTCAAGGTTCTGCTTAGATTAAGGCTTGGTTATGTGTTAAAATTTAATTCTAAGGACTCTTGACAGACATGGAGAACTTCTTACATTGAGGGGGGTCTTCAGTTCGTTCTCCTTGGCTCTTGCCCCACTGCAACAAGGAATTGAAGGGCAGAGACCCAGTAGCGAAGCACAATGCAAGTTTTATTTGAACGCACGCCGAGAGAGGAGTGGGCCTGCGTCCAAGACAAAGGCAGGTTTGCTTGACTAAAACAGAGAGGAAAGAGAAATAAAGGAAAGAGAAATTCTCTGGCCTGCTGCTCAGCCTAAGGGCAGAAAAACCCTCACCAAGTCCTGAAGCCATGTGTCACCAGGTGTCCAGGGTCCCCTTGAACCTACATGACATGGGAACTGAGTCCCTACCACCCCAGGATTTGGGGGAGCCGCAGAGCCCTGGATGGAGTGAGCTTATGTTGTGAGAACTTACCAAACGCAAACAAAGGAGACTTTCAGGCAGGCTACTGAGGAGCATGATCTACGGCCACAGTCCTGCCCGGGCCCCCCAGGCCACGGGCACTTGCAAGCCCACAGCAGAGCTCCCAGCAGCCCTTCCCTACTCATCTGAAGTAGGACAGAGGCAGTGACACGCTCGAGGAAAGGAGAGGGTGGGCGACCTCAGAGAGGCGGTGCACCGAAGGGTTTGGGGTCTGGGGTCTTTTAGGGCCTTTTTTTTTTGGATAAGGGTCAGCATAACAGATGACGCATACAGATGATTCATCATTCTTTTGAAGTTTTGTCTTAAAAATAGTGTTATTTAGGTACTATGTTGGTTTGGGACTTTAGCATTCTTTGCCCACATAGATTTATCTACGCTCTTGGAGGTCTGTCTTCTGCTCTGCTTACAAAGTTACTTGATTAGGGGCCAGAGGAAGAGGGGAAAACAGCACATAGGTTAAATTAAAAAATAAGCTGGTCCTTACAGCAGGCTGAAGTAAATCTTACAATGCAGTGATATGACTGATGCAAAGAAGGCATTGGCGGCGCTGGGGTACTTGTCTTTATCTAGGGAATATCTGGACATTCCAAGTGGCTCCGGCCTCTGGAGCTTCAGCTGATTAGCTCATTACCTCTGAGTCCCTCTGGCTCTGCTTTTACCTGGTTAACCCCTTGAGTCCTTTCTGGTGGGCTTTACTGGCCTTATTTTCTCTCCACCCTGCTCATAACCATTTTCTGCCTAACTCTTAGGGTTGTGGCTCCAAATCTTCAATTGTCAATTCAACTTTCTTCTTTATTTTTTTTATTGGTTTTGCTGGATTTTGCCACAATGCAAAAAACTCTACCAGTTAAAGAATATACAGTTTCTTTTTTCCTCAAATTTGCCTGAGCCCTGATGACATTGTCCAAAATTTGTTCTTGATGTCTTAAATTCCCCCTTTTATAAATCCTGTTGGATCAGAGCCAACGCTAATGACTTCATTTTAACTTGATCGGATCTTCAAAGACCTTATTTCCAAATAAATTTGCATTCACAAGGACTGGGGGCTGGGACATTAACATACATTTTTTGGGGGGAACACAATTCAATGCCTAACACCACCCAAAATTAACATCTGTTGGAATAGTCCTCTCCTTTAAAATATATATATTCATCCATTGGGGAATGAGCAAAGCTAGAGTTGATGATCTAATGTATAAATGAACTTTTACGATACCCATCCATGTGGTGAGATGTTTAAAAAATAAATACTAGGTAAACAAATGACTACAGAGTAATCAGTGCAGCCTACAAATGGATGTAATGTTTTAAAATGAAAATGATAAAATCAGGAGTGGGAATAATGAACACCAGCCCACCCCAGTGTGGTTTGCATTGGGTACAAAGAGGATCAAAGATGTGGGCTGAGGAGAAAGTCATAGTCAACCATATCTATGGTAATTTTGGGATTTTCCTAACGAACGCAGTAACCACAGTGAAATCAGTGGAAAAATGATTTCTAAACAAGATCATAATATGAAATGGGAAGAGATTTATTTATCTGGCAATTTATCCCATTTGCATTTTAGATTTCTCCCTAGAGCCAAGGAGTGATCCTTAATTTAAATTGTTATGGAATCCCACAGGCCTGTGTAACCTTAAATGCAATGTATGTAAGAAATCCATCCTCCCCCATCTCTATAATATCTTACCACCCTCTGCTTTCTGCTCCGAGTAATAGCCGTGGTTTTGGAGCTGTGTGATCTGAATCTTATACATATACTTTTCAAGTTTCAAATGAAGCTGTAATTCAGATGTATAAATGAGTCGAGAATTCGGCCATGTCCTTTGAGACATGGAATACAGCTTTAACATGCCTTCCTTTCCTGCTCCTGAAAATACTTCATATTTTAAGCGTGCATTTAAATTAAAACCACAATGAGAAATCGTAACTTTGGAGAAGTAAGCCTCTGATGGTAGAAGACCACTGCTGAAGGTAATAGTGTTTTTCTACTTCAGGCACGCTACAGAATTAGAATTTGATGGAGTACCCATCCCCTAAACTCACTCCAGAGGATTTCCCCCTCTCTCCTCTCAAGATCTCCTTCTGCAGGAGTCAGCTCTCTGCTCTCACGGAGAACCTGCTTAGGAAGTGGGCAAACACCGTTTGAATTGCGTTTGCTGGAATGCACATTCCAGGAGGTGTTGAGATGTGCTTTCCCTGGTTACCCCCACAAGCAGTCCCGTGTCCTGCGCACTTCCCTCGGCCACGCACATTTTCATTCTCTGTCCTCTCTGGCCATTCGTTTGCATGCTGGATACCGGTTCTGAGATCACATCTGTCCCTGTTCCTTCTATCAGAGGCATCGCATGTCTGTGGACATCGTGGACGTAGACGTACACGGCAGAATGAGGAGATTGCTGTCCGCCCACCTCGCCCTTGAATGGTGCTATCTCCACTTCTTCCTACAAAACACTGTGAAATGATGTGCGCCAAGACTTGAAGCCATGATCCAGTGGGGTGGCCGTAAAAATATGTACGTGGCCAATCCTCCTAGTCAAACCAGAGACCAGATACTCCAGACAACTGTTAATTGAAAAATATCAAATATCACAAAATGGTATGAGATGTTCAAAATGGATTCTGTACTCATCCAAAACCCCTCCTAGAGTCTCCAACGTATTGGATTCCCATCCCGGGACGCGGTGCCAACATTCAAGCACATTATACTGTACATTACTTGTATATTTATCTGTACACCTCTGTGAACAGGCTCTACACATCAAAGTGCTCTTGAGTCTTATCATAAACCCACCTCTCAGGTGCCAAATCCTTTCATTCTTTCCTAAATAATCCTCATGCATTATAAGCCCAGGGGGTTCAACCCTGACGTTGCCGCCGGTGTTCCCCGTTTCGGTTAAAATCAGCTACTTAAGAGGCTTTGGCACCTTTGTGATCTCCCAAAACTGGCTCTGTTGGTGTGCCACATTATTGACCAGGACATGTGAATCGTTACCCAACCCCTTTGTCCCTCCCTCCGTAAAATACATGTGGAAGTCCTAAACCCCTAGGACGTCAGAGTGGGACCTGCTTTGGAAAAAGGCTCATTGTAGGCGCAGTTAGTTAAATGAGGATGAGGTCACATTGGAGTAGGGTGGGCCCCCAATCCCCTGTGACTGGTATCCTGATAAGAAGGCGTAATGAGGATGGAGACTCCGTGAAGGCTGAGGCAGAGAGCACGGCGATGGGGCCCCCAGAAGCTGAAAGAGGCAGTAAGGACCCTTTGCCTGCAGGTTTCAGCGGGGACATGACCCTACTGACACCTTACTGGCCCTCAGGACTGTGAGACAACAAATTTCTGACGTTAAAGCCAACTGGGATATTAGTACACCCCCAAAACAACTGTCTTTAATTTGTACCTTCTCCGTCTACAGTGCAAAGCCAATATTCACGGCTTTACGACTTCTCACCAAGCTACTGCACAGTCTCCCCGGGGACACTTCATTCCACCAAAATGATGTCCTAAAATACACGTAAACATATATTCCCTGGCTTGAATTACTGATGCAACTCCATGCACACCCATAAGGTCCAGGTGTAGTGTTTTAACCTAGTCATGCACTGATTGTCTAAATGAGGATTGATTGAGAAATTGTCACTGAGTCCTGGCTGGGTGCCAGGAGTTGCATATGGGAACCTGCCCCCCTAACCCCCCAGTGACATACCTCTCCCATATCAGGATATCTCCCTAAACTCACCCAAGAATATGAAGCCATGTTTCTCTCCCCAGATCCACTCTTTAATTCCTCCAGCTTCCTTCCTCCAAAACCCCTTGACGTGATCCATCTCTGAGGATTATAAGAAGTCAGATGTCCTCCATGCAACCTGCTGTCCTTCCTCAGGGACAGTGAAAGGACACTCGTGTTCAATCACACAATGCAAAGTGCTCCTAGGAGGGCGTCCTATCTCAGTTCAGACATGGCTTGTTTAAAGATGAGTGGTGGACCTTCCACACAATGACACAGCCAGGGAACACTGACACAAGAGCATTTCTAACTGTGGCGAGTACTTCTAAGTCCCTTCATGCAGTACAATCCACACACCCAGGCAGGAGGAGCCCTAACTGGGGGTCCATGTCTCCAAGGGTGTCCTGCGTCACAAACACCAGTCAGCACCTGAATGAACACACACCCGAGGTTAGTAAGGGACGCATGGCACCTTGTTCGGGTGGGATCCGGTGCCCAACTCTGGCAGAGCAGAGCTGCAGCCCAAAATACCTGTTCCCATGCCTAACACCTTTCCTGCCCAGAAAACCTCCCCAAGGGTTGAGACACACCCCTGAAGTCAAAGGTGGCTTGTCCCAATGTCCCAGAGGTGGGTTACAGCCTGGCTGCTTACGACACAGACACTGTTTTGAGATGTGGACGAATTTGAGCTGCAGAAGCATGTAGATGGGTGAAATAAATGCACTAATTTCTCAAACCCTTACTCTCAGAGGGAATACGGAATGAGGGTAGGCATGCCATGGCTCAGAACGGCTTTCATTTGTAGATGCTTCCCCTACAAATCGTTGTAGAAGCTGCTACTTAACATCCTAGATTTTACCTCCTAGATGGTGAGGCCTGAAATATTGGCTGTTGGGCTCTTTACAGAGAAACCCTGCCAACCCCTCACTACCCAGCTCTGCCAAGCAAGCTCTGTTCCCTCCTGTCCACTGTCCAAACTGGGGGTCCAGGTGTCCTCACAGATGCACAGTGGTCTCAAAAGCTGTTCATGGCCACCGAGAACCATGTTACAGTATTAAACCATCTCTGCACAAAATCATACTTTAAAAAATATTAAATATTTCATATATACTATTGTATAGTATTTCAATTAAAAAAATTCAATCACATTTTATATGTATCATTCTCTATGCCTTATATCTAAGATATATGTATAGAAGTATAGATACAAAATACAATTTGAATACTTTTTAAAAATATTTTTATTTGCATAGTTTGATACATTTATATCATAGTACTATATGTATATGCTTAGTGTTTGTATTTTACATGCACATATATATACTCAAGAATGTAAAGCATGACTTTTCCACACATATATGTGTATGTTGTATATTGTATATATATAATGTATATTGTGTACATATATGTGTATATATGTATATGTATAATGTGTATTATGTTCTATATAATACATATTATACTGTATATAATGTAGATCACTATAAATGTATAATATATAACAATGCATATGTTGTATATATATTATGTATATATTGTATATGTGCATAATATACAAAAATATATAATGTATATATTCAATATATATGCACATATATGTGTACTGGTATACATTACATTGGGATTTTGATAAAGTTTTAGGTTAAATTAAATCCAGGATAGATGAAAATGTTTATGATATGTCTACCAATTTTTACTCATGTCCTGCCCCATAGCTTAAATTGGCATACTAAATTAACTGACAGATTTCAGAGCCTCGTGCCTTCCCTCCACCCCAGTAAACACACTTCCCTTATGTGGGCACTACCCACCAGTTCCCCAGTATATCCAATGTGAACCCTGTTCGTCAATAGACCATTTGCACCGTGGCGCCCTGAGCCACCCCCGCCAACTGATGGCGCACGTGTTACTAGTAAGGATACGTTGTTCTCTTTCCTCTTGGGTGTCATTCAAGTTCTGAGTTCTTGGCATTTTCCCGTAATTATGGGCTCATTTGATCTGTCCCATCTCTGTGGTCCCAGTATGTTCTGTCTCTTTACACTTTGCTGAGCAGTTCTCACACATTGTACATTTTTAGTCTTTCCATACCAATAATATACCCATCTCTCTCTCTGCTCCAGAATGAGGTTACTTGCCCTGAATAAATATCTCCTGACTCCGTTATATCAACCACAGCAGGAAGGAGAGTCTCGTAGACACAGGGCCGTGCTCCGCTGTTCACTGGTTCATGTTTCTTTTTTTTTAAAGAGCACAGACTCAGCCGGAAATAGTAACCACGTCCCGTCCATCTTCAGGAAGGACCTGTGTGCCAAGACTGTAATTCTATCCTCTGCCTCATTATCTGTGGGGGCCAATACATTTTGCAATCTATTTGCTATTGCTTTTTTTTTTAACATGTATCAATCTCTGCATCCATCCTGCCAGTACCATATTTATGTGATTGCAGTGACGTGACAGTGTATGTTGACATGGGATAAGAAGAGCTTATCAACTCCATTAAGAGAAGAAAAATAACAGAATGAATGTTCTGAGTAGGTAAATTGGAGTAAGTCAATGGACAGAAACTGCCAGCCTTCGTTTAGCCAGGGTACAAAGCTGACCACACGTTCTAGGGAATGGATGGAATATCGGACATTCCAACGTGTGATAAGAATGTAGCCATAAGAGTACTGCATCATTTTCTTACAATGGAAAGAAAAAGTGGTCTCAAATCCTATTTCCTACATGCATGGACCATAATATATGTACGTAGAGAGGTAAAAACAGTAAATAAGCCAAAAACACTTCATTTGACATTGATATTCATTGTTCCCTTTAAAAGAAACCAATTCCTTCCTATACATAATCATACAAATTGATAAATCCAGCCAGTCCACCCATTTTTCAACCTTAATGTCTTACTATAAAAGCAAGTGGTGGGAAAGGTTAGCTAATCAAAATATAAAGTGCCCAGAAGAAAACAGAGTCATGGAATCTGTAAATCACATGCGCACTTTGCAGGAGGGTGATCTTTGGGCATTTGATCTCAAGTGTCCACTAAAAAACTCCAAGTTATACTTATTTTGTTTGTTGATGATAGAATGTTACCCATACTTTCAAATGTATTAAGGTCCTCATCCCTCCCAACACTGGGGACATATATTAAAATACATGTTTAAACCTAGAGTAGTTGTGTTTTATCTCCAAGAAATGTATTTTGGTCAATAAAATACCGAGTTGGTGATTTTGCACGTCTTCCTGCTTCCCAGCGAAATTGCCTCTGAAATTAGTTCATGAAGATGCGCGCCAAAATACTGCCAGGCGGGGCAACGACCACATTTACTTTGTAGTCTTTAATCATCTAGAAATCGCTGAATAATTCACCCTGCTGGGCTGCAGGAAGCTCTTGGAAAATGAGTTAAGAAATAGAATCATTAGTGTTCACAATTTGACAATAGCTATAATGTAGTCGTTTTAAATAATAACCAGCATAATCATAGAAGAAAGTAGATTTTCATGGAAAATGATAGTAGATGCACCCTATCTGTCAAGTAGGGAATCTGTGGATTTTTAACATGTGAAGGTTGAACACCTTAAACAGTTTTCGCAATATGTTCTTCCGAGAGAATCTGTCTCATGGGGTAAAGCCATCAGGAAAATAATTCATAAGAGTCTGACTGCAGGGTTTGTTTACCCAAAAGTAAGCATATACGTTATAGAGCAATTCAATTTGTTAAATTCATGAGAAGTTCTTTTCGAAACCTTTGGGATATTTCCGTGCAATGAAAGTCTAGGATTCCGTTAGGCCTCCCTCATCCCTGGGAAACAGCTTTGCGTGTGTGCAAGCCTGCCCTTTCTATTTTCCTCTGCCCTTTCTTCCTATTTTCATTCTTACCCAGTAACCTATTTCTGCACAAAGTTAAGTGAAGATTGTGAAATTTCTCTGGAGAGATTATGACCAAACCAAAGCAAACCAAGCAATGTTCTAAACAAATTGCACTTCTGAAAACAGAAAATATGACAAGTGAAAAAAAAAAATTGGGAGGGGGACAAATTATTCTGATTCCCAGGTGGAAAAAAATTAGTCTGATATCACTGGAAGAGCAAAATAGATGTTTTATCCTGTTTCAACAATAGAGGACTTTGAATCCTTTGCAGTAGATTTCACACATGTATAATAAACTAAGCTACCTTTATATTTAATTTGAGGGGATGAGACATTGGAAAATACAGTCTGGTGCGTTGTTCTGACAGGTTGGGTTAAACTGGCCATTGCTGCAGGCGCATAAATGAACAGTTTTCTGAAAGGCGATACATCTGTTTCTCGGAACTGTGTTTGTAACTTGTAGGGCTTTCTGTCCAGAGATTTTCATGGGGTCACAAGTTTGCTGGGACACATTCCTTACTTAAAGATTTCAGACACGGTCGGCTGCCCCACAGCAGCGCATCCAGCATGAAGTTACTAAGCATTTCCATCTCCAATTTATACAAGCAGTTGGCGAGCAAGTGAGAGCGAACGCCCGTGTAATTTGGCACTGATGCATTGGGTGGACAGCCAGGGCTACCGTGCCATTGCGTTGATATCTGCAGTGGGCAGATCCCCCGCACTGAATTATTTTCCATCGTGAATTGTGTTGGATGTCACACAGCCACGGTGGTGATCACCCACAGCGCAGCACGGGCTGGTGGGTGGCTGTGTGCTGACATCCACAGAGTGTCCGCCAGCCCTCCCTGCACGTGGGAAGATGAGAACTTGTGGGGGTGACTTCTGACCTAGCCCCCTGGGCATGTGTTTGTCCAAAGGTATTGCTGTGGGGAAGGAAATCATTTCAAAGTCACAGGGAAGTCAGATGGGGTGAGACATTAAACCAAAGTCAAGAAAACTAAGTTATGTTTCATTGTACGCAAGTCACTCCAGGCCCTGCCTCTTAGTGGGATTTATTTGCTCTATTTTCTCCCCATCCCACTCATGTCTGTCTTTCTGCCTGACCCCGCCTGCTCTTTTTTCCTGCCATCTCTTACTTTTCACCCGCATTCCAGCTCCGAAGGTTAAATCTGGGATTCTCCTTCATCGCAACTCACAGCCAAACCAATGCCTCCCTGGGACGACCATCCACCTCTGCCTTCTGAGTTGAACGTGATTTGTTCCCAAATACTTTCCCAACTTCTGAGGGATTCCATTTGCTTACATGTAGCCACTTTATTGTTCATAAAGTTCTGTTTTTCCTCTTACTTTCTTCTGCTCCTTGCAAGGGGCCCAGTATTACCTGAGTTCATGGTTACACCTGCTCATGCTTGCTTACTGACACTGCTGCCCAGGAAAGGGGGACATAGGAGGAAAATAATGAAAGGCATTTTGCACATGCTTTAAAAATGTTCTTGAGTCCATGCAGTGTTGGAAAGTCGGCACCTCATCTAGTTTCAAAATATTTCCATCCCCCCAAAAGGAGACCCTGTCCCAGGGATCTCCCCCATCCCCTCTTCCTGCCTCTAACACCGTCAATCCACTTTCTCTCTCCATGGATTTGCCCATCCTGGACATTTTATATGAAAAAAGTCATACCGTACATGGCCTTTTGTGTCCAGCTTCTCTCACTGAGCGTAAGAATGTCCAGCTCCACCCAGGGTCTCATGTGCGTCACACCTTCCTTTTTATGGCTGCATCTTATTTCATTGTATGGACGAACCACATTTTGTTTATCCAGTCTTCTTGATGGACGTTTCTGTCGTTTCTAACTTTCAGCCGTTGTAAATAATGCTGCCGTGCACATTCATGCACAGGGTTCTGTGGAAGCACCTGTTTTCAGTTCTCTGGGGCATAAATGTAGGCTTGCTGGGTGATACCATTTTTTGCCGATTAGCTGAACTCTTTTCCACAGCAGCTCAACTATTATACTTCTCCACCAACCATATTCGATAGTCCCAGATTCTCCGTCCCTGGAAACGCTGGTGACCCTCCATCTTACTGATGACTGCCTTCCCAAAGGACATGCTTACATTTGCCTTCAAACACATTCCAATTTAAGGATTTACAATGTATTTGATATAAAATCTGTTTTACTTAATATACCAAATCTACCATCTTTACATTTTTTTCTTGGATTTTATTTTTGGATTGCCGTTAAATGGTACTTGTACATAACATCTGTTTTAATTGCAATGAAAAACAGCATTAAATGATATGATCCATCTAGTTTCAGAAAAGCTATTCCTTTATGAAAGATTAGGACAAAGGGACTAGAGTAAGAAGTGCAGGTGGTGCGTAATCTGTGGGCTGTGATAAGCAATGGAAGCTTTATTCAGACATCAAGATTGTCTATCACAAAGCTGGAAGTTAGCTGGTTTAAGCACACTGTAAATACAGTGTAAGAATTATTCCCAACTGTTTTTATTCTTCTCTTCATCGGCTTGTGTTTTTATTGCTTGCTTTACATGGAAATAGTAAATGTTCCTGGGGAAAAAAAATACTTTGCGTTTAAACTCTCAACTGGCCCCCATGCTGGCCGACTCGGTCTTCTACATACAAAAGACACATCAAAGCTTAAAACTCAGCTTATTCAAGAACCAAAACTTTTAGGGTCAAAGTGACTCGAATGACAGTTCCTGCTCTTGGCCAGTCTGGAAATACGGATTCTAACATGTTAATTGTTCTTATTTCTCAGTAGGTTTGTGGGTATGACTTACAACATTTTATATATAGTGCATTTCCCTTCCATTTCCTAATGCATTTCACTTTGTTTTTATAAATGAGTGTTTTTTATAAACACAACCTGGTTGCTGTCTTTGATCAGGTTGCCTAAAAAATGGAGTCCACATTGGAACCATCCGACACGAAGGTGCTGGAGAGCTGAAGTGCTGTGCGTAGGGTGCAGGCCAGGGGGCCCGGGGGCAGATACAGAAGACAGAGTGGGGCTTTGCTCTGCAGGGGAGCAGGCTCTCTACTGAAAGACCCACCATCTGGGGAGTCCTGCTCGAGGTCAGCAAGCAGGTCAGGACAGCAGTGGGGGTGCAGGTCCCAACAGAAATACAAACGTGAGCACAACTCTTCCAAAACTAGTTTTCACAGGCCATTATTCACATGTCCCATGTCCCTCACCCACCTGGAGGCATACATCACACCCTGCAGATGATGCCAGGGAAAGGGCTTTCCTATTGCAATAATGAGCAGTGACTCCATTTCTCTCTCAGCATAGCCTTGACTTTGTCAAATGTGTTCTCAATGAAGATGGGAACTTTGATCAGAACAGAGATGGGCCCAAAAGACTTACATGTGACTCAAGTTATTTAACTATTAGGTATTATTTCATTCTTCCACGCACATGTAATGATCTCATCCTATTTTTTAATTTTTAGCTTTTGATCATTTTAATCCTTTTTGAAAGCACAGACAATGGTAAAATACTGCAAAGATTTGTCAGGTATGAACGCTTACATGGTTTATTTACAGAATTTACTTCATGTCACCTCACTGAAAACAAAAGTGCTATAAAGAGGCGATTTAATTCACATCTTAAAGCAAACTACGGGATGGAGATGTGTGTGTATTTGCACCATTACTTGGGGAGAGAAAATGCTGTTTTTCTTTATACCTGGATGGGAGGTTATAGTCTTTGGCAGGTAACGCGTTTAAGCCTGTTTCCTTCTATTGATGCCCACAGTAAAAATGTGGGGCTGCATTCACCAAGGCCTGTATGTTTCTTTTTAAATCACGCTCAACTGTCTTCTCCGGGACGTGTAATTTCCATCCCTTTTCTCTGTAATACCTGACTTGTTGCATGCCAGTGCCATTCAGCTGGGGGGGAATTTTCAGCCTTGAATGGAAATCCTCTTTATTGGGGGCACCAGACACCTGCAAGACAACTTACTTAAAAATTGTCAAGAGCGGTGGCATTAGGGAACGGTATGTCTTAAAACCCCAATATTTCACCTTGATTCACCTCTTTGCGCGCTTCAAGCATTGTTCATCATAGAGATATGCCACAACTTTGTAGACATGTGTGAGTAATTGCTCATTATATTCTCATTGTTTTATATGACAAACCATAGGTCCAGGAGTGGGAAATAATGTCCACATCTCAGGATCGGGAAGAAATGGTTTAAGCTCATGAAGCCTAGCCCAGACCCCAAGCACTTACGCAGGCTCAGCTTTCTCTTGATTTTTATCCTGTATCAAAAGAAGAAAGTTCTCCCCATCACTCATGAGTATCCGGCGACTGTGGCATAAAGGAAGCACACTTCCATCGGGGTCTCAATTTTAGAGGAATTATTCTCAGTTGAGGAGAGAAATTAAACCCTTTTGCCAAAGAGTTGAACAACCGTGTTCTCATTTTCTTCCTTTAGTTGTATAAATCCCTGCTTCTATTTTCTTCGGCTTTGTTTTGTTTTCGTCATTACGAGGGTCCCAAGTGCCAAGGCGTAAGCCATTGAATTTCATTCCTTCTTGATTCCTAATAAATATTTCAAGCTGTTGCTATTTCCCAGAATATGATGTTAGCCTTATCCTACAACTTTTGGTATGTGCTTCTGTCTGTTGCTTTCTTCTAATGGACTAAAATTATAATTAGTTTTCATTGTGAACCTAAAAATGCTTTAGCAGAGTGCTATTCATTTCCCAAGTAGAGAGAGTCGGGATTTATATTTGTTTTCCCCAATGCTGAAAACAGCTAATCTGACAGCATTATAATGGTGACATTGACTTAGTATTTTTTTTGAGGGTGCTTAGGAATAGGCCGCTTTTGGTTTACTGCAAGGCCATTATGCTAGACAAATAATGTAGCTTGCTGAGAGCCTCTCTCCTACTACTGTCTCTTCAAGCCTGCAAAGATAAAAAGGGATAGCCAAGATTTCCCCTTATAGGTCTTAAGAGCTCTAATCATGAGTAATAATTATTCACTCTTTCCTAGTTGTGGGGGACTTTTTCTACAACTAAAGGTCGAAAATAAGTATGGATTCCCCAATACTTCGGAACTGTCAATGTCCTTTTTCTCCTTTCTGCTGTGTGAATATCTGCTTATACCAGAACTCTGTTGTTCGGTCCCATTTTCTGATTCATGTATGTTGAGCGAAGGTTAACCTTGAGGAAGTGTTTCGATAGCAACACCGAAGTATACTGACATTTTCATTCAGACCTTTGCAGCTTAGTGAGACTCTTTGCATGTCTCCCTCCAAATTCTAGGTAGAACTTTCAGCCCCTCACTTTCTACAGGGGACACACTGTTTTGAATCTGGTTTCTGCAATGTAAAACATGAGCTTTGATTGTGGGCTGACACCAACTCAGAGCAAAGCTCTCTTCCATTATTTTAGACCCAAATTCCATTTTTTTTTTCTTGAAATGTTAAAATGCTCTTCTGATTTACCTCTTTGGACTCAGAGTTGCCAAACCGTAGCTCAGTAAAGCATTGCCGAGTCCCTTTGAATGTTTCCTATCAACATCTCAGGGCCTGCCATTCGTTCTACAAAAGTCGAGAAACAGGGGTTTCTATACTGTGCGGTCTTTTGAGTTTATATGCTGTTTGAGATTCATCCGGATCATTGTATGTAGTACAGGTTTGTTTGTTTTTTTTTCATTTTTGTGACTGAGGCCTGTTAAATTTCACGACTACTCCAGTTTGTCTCTCCATTCCCCAGTGGAGGGGCAGTTGAATTATTTCCAGCTTTTGGTGTTTCCAAATACAGTTTCTATTTCACATGGAGAGATACTTAACAATCACACCACATGTCCACATGTTTAACTTGCTAATTTCTTTCGACTTCCCATTTGTTGGAAGTTTTCCTACAAATACATTAGTACGCAGTGTAATTCATGACAGCACGATGTCTAAATATATACTGACAATAACAAAACACTTGTGGTCAGAATAGTCTTAAGTTACTACAGAGGAACAGACGAAGTAGGGTGGCCATTGTCAACGTTACCTAGTTACTCCTTTCAAAGTGTTTTGTACTCTCTAAAGCATCAAACTGGAAAATAAAAATATTTCCAAGCAAACTATATTTCATAATGATTTGAATAACTGAAAGAATAAATCCCATACAATCATATTTTTAGTGCACAGGTAGTTTTGTTCAAATATCTAAAAGGTCTTAGAAAACAGGAATAATTATATATGTCATACATTTATACAGTAGACATAGTACTACTATATGAATTTATATATATTATATATTTACATATTATCTACATTTATATACTAACAATTCTTTCAAGCACCTGCTAAATATAAAAATAGTGTATATAGTATATATATATATAGTAGTGAATATCTATATACTATATTATGCTACTGTGTATATATACATATATAATTACTATTTTAAGCACTTGCTAAATGTAAAATAAATACTAACTAGTCTCGTTATCCTAGGTGAAATAAGGCAGCAATGTTACTATGTCTAGTTTTTAGAAAGTGACGCCATTTTTAAAAATTCTTAATAGTTGTCAGAGTCTTTAAGGAGAACCCTTAAAAAATCAGAGAAATATTCAGTGGTGACCGTGGTTCTCTGTGTTCATTAGCAGTGGTCAAATGAGGACTCATCTGGCATATGGCAGACTTTAACCCCATGGTCAGCCTAAGACCTCCTCAAATCTATGGGAAATTGATATTTTCAGGCTATCAATTGGGTTCAGAAAAGTTCAGCCATAGCTTAATAGAAACTGTGTAGCTTACTACAGTCTAAATCAGACACAGAAATAGGGCTGAAGTATTTTCTGGATATCTGAGCTATTTAAAACCCACAAAATAGGTGCCAATTCTGGGTCTGATAAAGGACTCGTATCCAGAATTTATAAAGAGCTCTTATAACTCAATAATACAGACATATAAGCCAATTAAAAATGGACTACAAAAAACCATGCAAAAAACCCTTGTGCAATTCGTAGTGCAATTTACATAAATTTTTTTTTCCTCTTTCCATTCATATGTGTTAGATGAATCAGGCAAGTAGTGGATTACATTTTTATTTAATGCGTAAGTGTAAAAGACCCTTTATTGGAGAAATTTTATGTGTTGGTGAATGTTGTCATTGTTTGCACCTGGGGATGAATTCTTCAAAAATGAGAACCAATTTTTAGGGTAAGTTCTATGCTCTCTTTATGACTCTGTGAAGTGTCTTAAATAAATTTCACAGGGCCCCCTAACAAAGGACCATAGATGGGGTGGCTTCAGTTACTGCCTCCCAGAACTGGACGCTGGAAATCTGAAATACAGGTGTGGGCAGGGCTGGGCCTCCTGAGCCTCCCCCCTGGGGGTGTGGACGCCGTCCTCTCCCTGTGTCCTCACGGGGTTGTCCCTCTGTGCATGTCTTTGTCTTGA
Organism: Manis javanica; assembly: GCF_040802235.1. Lineage (NCBI taxonomy): Eukaryota > Metazoa > Chordata > Mammalia > Pholidota > Manidae > Manis > Manis javanica. Next base: position 1,927,834 of record NC_133174.1, on the reverse strand, counting down.
TACCTTCTTCTTATAAGGACTCCAGTCTTATGGGATCAGGGCCCCCCAAAAACCTCATTTTACCTTAATCCCCTCTTTACAGACTCAACCCCCAATACAGCCCCATTCAGAGGTCCTGGGGTGAGGGCTGCAACGTGTGCATTTTCAGGAAGAGACGGTATAGCCCCTCACATTTCTGTAGTCATAGTCTATCACTGCAGTAACTATTGACACGAATTTTAAGAACTAAAAGACTACACGGAGAAGTGGCAGAAAATGCTGTCAGCCTGTCTAGTAAAACCTTACTCACGCATACCCTAAATATAAGAACCGTGTCTCATCCGCAGGGACAGCATGTGTTTCTAAGAAGGGCTTCAGGTTACCTACAAAAATCAGGCATTGATAGCATATCTTGAAAAATCTTAAAAGATACCTTAAAATAAAATATCTTAAAAAGCGTCTCTTCCTTCTTCCTGTTCTTTGGGTCCTCTTGAGGGCATGCTCCTGTGCCGTCTGCAGAGCCAGCATGCCTCACCCCATGCACTGTGTGCACATTCCCTGTTTGTCTGCGGGGTTGCTCCCGATTGCTCCCTCTGCCACACAAGACTGTTGCCCATGGCTACCTGGGGGTCCCAGCTCAGCCCTGTCCACGCACTTCCCGTCCCAGCGCCCCTGGTGGGGTTTCCACTCTGACAGCCAGGGGGTCCTCAAGTGCGGCATGTGTTTCCCCTTAGACATTTGTGTTAAAGCTTTAACTTGTGCAAATGAACTAAAAAAGGACTCAGATGCTGATGTCTCTGCTTCCAAAGGCATTCAGAATGTACGTTTTCTGAAAAGGTCACTTGAAAGATTAGAAAAAGGGGAGAGAAAGGCAATGATAGAAAGTGCACCTCCTGCAGCGTTAAGAGGGCACCTCCTGCTTGTCGTTTCAGGGACTCTTTAACCTTGGGGGGAAACCTGACCCCACCTTTCTCACTTGTTAAACAAGAATGACAGGAATTGGTCTGGATATTTCACAGGTTTACAGCAATAGTCAAATTGGAAAGGGGAGAGCAGTAAAAATGTTAGTTTATATAAATGTACATTCATCTTAAAAGATTCATGCACAGGAAACAGAATTTCATAATATATAATCTAGGATGCTGAAATATGCTGTAAAGTGTAGAGGAATTGCCAAATGGGTTTTAAAACAATATATATATATATATATATATTATTTAAGAATATATATATTGTATTACTCATATATACATAATATACAGTTATGTATATATTGTATTTTTGTATGAAATAATGTAGCATTGATCTTAAAAATATAATGTATACATATTACATAATTATATATAAAATGTATACATGTATGTGCACACACATACGTTTATAAATCTTTTTTCCAAAAGGACTAAAATGCCTGTCTCCTTGGAATATATTTTTTAATCAAACGAGATCCTACCTGTAATGAAGAGTCATACAAAATCTAGCCCATTCGATCTTCTGAGCTCCATATTCATGTTTCATTAAATAATCCAGTTGATGGAAATAGTACTTTGTTGTAACACCATCCGAATGAAGTCAGTGTTAAAAACACAACCAGAGTGTGTCCCCTATACTTTTTAATTTGCCTCGACAAGCCTTTATTCTGGGGTGAAAAGGCCAATGACCCCAGACACACATTACTGTCTTTGGTATAATTTTCTGGAAAGTTCTGGTATGTTCCTCCTCTGCTTGAAAAAGGGATAAAACACAGCTCTTAACAACACTGCTGGCTTCCCAAAGCAGCTAAAGACACTTTATCTTCGCTTTTCCCACCATCCCATTCCACTACCTGAGGATGGATAAAGGGCTCAAACAGCACGATACGGGGAAGGGTCAAAAATAAATGAGTCCATTAAAACAATGCGCTCTCATGTTAAAAGATATTTTAGAGAAAGAATTCTAATCTTGGAAAACGCGGGGCCAGGAAAGGTATCATCTGCAGACATGGGTTGGGAGGATGCCTGCTTTTCCTCCGCTGTCATTGAAGAGGTCAAAAATGAGTTCAAGGATTTGGGGGTTTTTCTCCTTCTCCCCACACACATCTTTGGTGGACAGCACTTAAGTGAATCCGTTCATCTATGGCTGCTCCTTCCTTTAGAGGCCCTTCCCCTGTGGATGTTTCTGGGCCCAGGGCAGTCCATTCCACCTATTCCCCACCTTCCTTTGGTCCCAGGTTGGACGCTACACTCACTTCCCGCCAATTACAGCTAAGAGGGATGCTGAGGTCAAATTCCATGTCCTTCCCAAGGAAATCAACTTCCCCTCTACTTTCCTCTTTCCCAGCCCATCCCTCTTTGGAGCCTGAAATCACTTTCAAGCAGCCAAGAAGGAAACCCCTTTTCCCCACCCCTCTTGACTGCAGTGCCCATAAAAGAATGTGTTAAAGTCCTAACCCCAGGACCTCAAAATGCGACTTTATTTGGAAATAAAGTCTTTGTTGATGTAATTAGTTAAGATGAGGTCATCCTGGATTAGTGAGGCCCTAAATGCAATGACAGGTGTCATAAGAGACAGAAGGAGAGACACAGATACAGAGGAGAAGCCACGTGGAAATGGAGGCAGAGACAGGAGGGATGCGGCCACAGCCCAGGGCCGCCTGGAGCCCCCAGACTCTGAAAGAGGCAGGAAGGAACCTCCCCTGGCGCCTGGGGAGGGAGCTCAGCCCTGTCCACCTGGACCTCAGAGCCCCACCTGGACCTCAGATGTCTGGCCTCCAGAGCTGGGGGGCGGGGCATGATTCCTGTGGGTTTTAAGCCCACCCACCAGTTTATGGTCCTTTGCTACAGGTGCCCCAGGGCACCCCGACAAGCAGTTGAGCCTGTGTTGTGAGAAATAGTGGGGTACCCATCCTGAAAGCATGCAAGATCCCAGAGCAGCATGTTTTACCACCTGTCTTGCCCTAGTCCAATAACTTTATTTTGGAGATGGGATATCTGAGGTCTACTGATACTCAGAAACCTTCCTCAGGAGGGATTGCCCAGATTATAAACAGACTTTAGCAGGCCAAAGGAGTTGTTCCTTAGAATTTAGAATTTCCTAAAGGTTTTTTTTCATCGTGAATTATTGTTAGCATCTGTGAAATGGTTTTCTAAAAATCCAGCTTTTTTCTTCTGTTCTGTTCATGGATGGAGTCATATTGATATATTCACTGATTATCAACCATTCTTGAATTCCCAGGATAAATGCAACGTGGTGACAATGCATGATTAAGAAAATAGTTACCTGACTCGTACAATAACACTTCCAAAATAAATGCCACAAACTTTATCCAGCCACAGTGTTCATGGGATAGCTTTTATGAAAACCTCTGGTCAACTTTTAGAGTACCCACTTGTTTATTTTTGCTTTGTTATTAGCAATATTTAAATAAAAAGAGGGAATGAAAAGAAAACCAGCTAAATGTGCCACAGCAGGAAAGAATTAACCCAACCATACACTGCAACTATACGATTCACTCTAGATAGTAATTTGGGTTGATTATTTTCCTTGGCATGTATAGCATTTACATTTTTTAAACCACTAAAGTGTTAATTTAAAATAATGAAAGTGAACACTTTTAAAACTCCTCCCCCATTCTCCCCAGCTTTAAAAGTCATAAATACCCAATAAGCCATGTATTTTGGCAGTGCCATTCAAAATGATACAGATAGAAAAGCGGTATTCATCTGATAGGGAAGAAAAGCATGAAATATCTAGGACTCTTCAAAACGATGTGACTATTTCAACATGTCAACAGTGAGGGAGAAAAGCAAAATCAGAGGCGTGTCTTAGGCATATGAGGGTCATTTGGGTTGTAGAGGTTTCCAACGCCAATAAACAGCATCACTGGGCTGTCATTACGTGTATGTCAAGAGGTGTATGTATCAGGTGTGTCCCAGGTGTGAGAGGGGGCACAGCTGTTCATTCCCTGTCATCCTCTGACGTACTGAAGGCACCTGTGGAGTTAACAGGTAAACAGACCAGACAGGAGACAGGAATGCCGAGGCCACAGTGTGTGACTAAGCTGTCCTGAAACCTCACCCACTCACACCCTATTACTCCGTAGGCAGGCCCATTCCTGGATAAAGGGCTTCTAACATCAGTTTACCTGTTAACTCTGTTCCTGGCCTTTAGGAAACCAAACGCAATGAGCATTGAGAAACCACCCAGAAGGTTGCTTTAGAAACATGCTACGTTTTCCATTCAATCTGCCATTTCCAGGCTGCCCCACATATTCCGCCTCAGAGCTGGACATTTTAGCTTTTTAGCCATATGAGGCATCTCCCCACCCAGAAGTCCAAAGCTTATAATTTGTTTGACCTTTGTCTAAACATAAACTCCTTCGCATATCACAGGATGAAGGCGACACCTAGGAAAATAATGAGCCAGATTGTCATTCTGCCAACATGAAAAGAGAGGAACTGTATGAAAAACTATTCAGCCATGGAAGATCCCAGAACTTTAACTTGACATTCATTTAGCTCATCACTAACCATTTAATGATGTCCGTTCTCTGCGACAGAGCAAGGCTGGGTTGCTTCAAAAAACAACACTGTGGCTGAAAAAGAAATCACCATATTCCCTACTCTGATTTCAGTAGAGTCTGAAATCTGCTCTGTTCCCTCATTTTCTTCCGTCACCTTCAAGAGCTGCAAAATCCACCAGGTTTGTTTTCTTAGGAAATGGAAATAAGTTTGGTTACTGGAGCATCACCCATCTTTATAGACAAGGTTAGATCTCTCTCTCTGTGTTAGAACCCTGCAAAGAACTCCACCCAAGTCTGATTTTAACTAGGTTTTCTTAAGAATGGTCCACGATTTCAGGACATACCATGGAAATGCAAAGAAAACCGGTCTGTGCTATTTGCCTTATCATTCATAAGTGAAACCGCATCCACAAACATGGAGTTGACACTTTGTGTATTTGAAGTCTCAGGAAGTCATTCATTTGCCCGTGTCTTAAGTTATCTTCCCTCAACTCCCGGCAAAGCCATTTACATTCACAGCTTGATTTTCCTTCTTGTAGTTTAAACAGTCTTAAAATACTTAACTATAAGTGGGTTTTCTTATTACGTTCTTGAATTCACTGTCTGTATCTCACTCATCTGGTTAGATAGCTGCTTTTTCCGACAGCCCTGTTCCTAAGTAAGGCAGAATAAAAATTGGGCAATGTTAATCCCTGCCCACCCCTCCGTCAAGTTATCTAATTCCAAGATGACTTGGAGCATCGCCTGGGGTGAAGGTTATCTCGTCACTTAATAGAGGTCACTTCACAGTGCGTTTTTCTGAGCCTTCCTATGTGGCGTCAATGTTGCCTTTTCTCTGAATACATTGAAGGGAAAAGCTTTCTCATTTTTGCTAGTTTTCTCCAGTCGGTTCTGAACTTGTTTCTATCAAAACCTCATCCCCCTTTCCCCAGTTCCATCTTCTGTTCCATATAAATTCTCTCTCGTGTGCAGGCTTAGATTTCTTCATCCTTTGCAAGAACATACGTGTGTTTCTGTACCATGTTCATCACTCTTTTTATTATTCCTCCCTAGGGAATCATTTTCACTTTCCTCAACTACTTAAGGAACATACTCCTTCAAATGATTTTTTATATGTGTACTGTCATGCACATTCACGTCACACCCACCACTCCACATAACACACATATCTCAAAACAACATACATAGCATGACTTACATCCCCTAAGAGGTGTTCGGTGACGAGACGACATGACAGAGCCACCGTATCACAGACCATCCTGCGACACATCACAGAGTCAGGCATCCTCTCCATCAACTCCACAAGAGGCTCCGAAAAGTTACAAGCCATCGTTTGTTGAAACCGTGGTGTCATATCCCTCCTCTGGATTCCAGATGTGTCAACCCTGGGCCCATCCAAAAAAATTAGAGCCTCCTTTTTAAGGTACATGGGACGATTCTCTTTTCTGGTGATGCCCTTAGCTGAGAAATGACATTTTCTTTCTTCAAGAGCCCACAGTGCAATGAGAAGCACCCACCCCACTCCGGAGGCCTTGCTTCGAGCCCATTAAGGTGGTTGGTGGCAGCGGTCACACGAATTGCCAAACCACTGCCCTCATGAAGCCGTCTGCCTTTTGATTAATCATTCAAGTACCTTGCATCATAGCACCGAAGGATCAATTCATATAAAGTAACCCACCCCAAAGGGCCTCACCTGCGTGGTCTATTACCTGCAACCGTTCCAGAAACCTACTGGTGAAGGCTCTTCATAGATACACAATACCTTGAAAGTACTATGTACGTACAAAGGTTTGCCCTGAGAATGATGTTGTAGCCTGAACCCTTTCTGTCTGATAGCACAGATGCCAGGCTTCAAGCCATCCCTTGAAGGAAATAGTGCAGAGGCCTGCAGGATGGTCTCTGCCGGCTGAGAGCTCAGAACAACGCAGTGAGATGACGCGCAGAGCTCAGCAAGGTATCCGGCGCACCCCACACATGCAGTACAAGGACACAGAATGCCTCAGAACAGAAAAAAGTGGGACCTGACCCGGGACCCCTACAGGTTCCGGGGTTTCTATGATAATGAATATTTTGTCTCTCCAGCCTGCAGGCTCTAGTAAGAACATGAAAGACAGGACTTGGGAAGATACTGGAAAATGTTGAAGAATGTTTAGAACCTGAGTATGCTGTAGCCATAATTTATTCACTTAAGATCTGCAAAGAGAAAGTTAGATGGAGGGCATCTAATTAAATGTAAAACTTATATACAGTTGGCCCTTGAGTAACACAGAGGTAAGGAGCACACGATCTAAAATCCATGTATAACTTTTGAGCCCCCACATTTAGCTACTAATACCCTACCATTGACTGGAAACCTTACTGGAAACATAAACAGTCGATTAACACGTATTTTGTAAGTTATATGTATTATATACTGTATTTTCACAATAAAGCTAGAGAAAAGGCAAAATTTTTTTCTCAAAGTGTCTCAAATCCCCAAAAAACTTTCCAATATATTTATTGAAAAACATCTGCATAGAAGTGGACCTGCACAGTTCATACCTGTAGTCTTCAAGGGTCAACTGTAGATCATATATACATATATCAATATATGTGAGCATATATATGTAATTGTGTGTGTGCATGAATGTTGAATTAAACTAATGCAAGACCAGTGGCTTTGTAGAATTCTGCATATTTATATGCATATATATACACATATGTACATGTAAATATACTATATATGTAATATATACCATATGTAACATGAAACACACATAATACATGACTTTACCCTGTTAAAGAGGTGCCATGGGTAACTGAGCAAGAAAATCAATGTTCAGAATTTATGCATAAACCTTCAGCTTAACTCTTTCTAACTCTATGATTCTGTAACGCTCCTCGGCAGGTATCCAGGGCTTGTGTCTGGAGTCATTTCCCATTCATACCAAATATTTATGAAAGCAATAAAATACAGACCTAGAAGAAATTCACCAATGAAGTTTTAGAAGTGTACTCTTATTTATTTAATCTACTTTCAGAAATATACCTGGATAAATATTGTTTTGGTTCATAATCAGGAACTCTTTGCAAGAACAGCCATAGGCGGTTGGTTCAACTTCCTTGGATATATTCAACATTAAGTCAGTTATAAAAGCATTCTAAGGTTCTGTTATCTCATTCATGGGTGTTTTTGTTTAATATCCCATCCTGAACATCCTAGGATTGGAGGCATTTCCTAGGACTACTTTCTTACATTGCACATTCCCCATTTCACGTTGCCTTATTCCCGTAATGCTACTTAAAAGCCTCTTGCAGTAAGCCCTGTGAAATGAAGAGGGATATTATTACCAATTTGTCTGATGAAATGCTTTTCTTTGAATTTTTAAGTACATTCTTGAGTCGCTCAAATCACATAAAAGCCAGCCTCAAATGTAAGCCTGTCAGAGTGCAAACGTCGAGGTAGATATCTTAGACCAAACCTTCTGACAGGAAGGCTGAAAAAAACCAAGCCGTCTTGATGAGTTCCAGAAGGGTCCCTTGTTAATGGACTACATCTGATGCGGCAGCTCTCGGAGGAGCATGCCGTTGCTTTCTGCAGAAAGAAAAGCACATTACGTATTCAGCAGCAGTGTTCCTCCAGACGTAATTGTGCCTCAAAAATGTAAGTGAGGTTTTGGGCTTGTGAAATGTGGCATGCATTAAAACCAGCATTTCGTGGAACTGAGCTTGGTGTAGTTTCAATAAAAATACATGAATTTGTCTCAATTAGCCTCCCCATTTCTTTGCGGGCTACCTAGCTTCGTTTCTTTTATTTGGCTAAAGTTCCACACTGTATTAAGCAAAATGCGAAAAAGAATGAAGAATTTATTGCATAAACTTTTCAATGCATTGATACCTTTTTGTAGCTAATTGTCTCTTTTTTTGTTTGGTGGGAAAAGGAGATAAGTCTCCTGGATTATTTTTGCCTCCACAAAACATATGTCATTTATATAATGATTCTATTTATTCAAACATAAAACTTTGTGATGTAGGGGTTGAAACTTTTCATATTTGACACCTGGTATGTCTAATCAATCATCAGTGGGTGAGCACCCGCCTTGCGTTAGAAAGGAAAAATCCAAAAACTGGTTAAAAACCTTTTTTTTTTTTTTCCAGTCAAATATGTTCAGATGAGAAAGAGATCTGACCATTTCTGAGTCATTATAATCATAAGGATTATAATGATTTCCAGTTGAACAGAGCCTATTAGAAACAGAATTTCAAAGGCAAGAGCCCTCTCCCTTTTGACTCAGATATTTGGGGACACGTTTCATGTCCCTGGGAACCTTCAGGTTAAATATGCGCCATAAATCAGACATATTAAGAATCAAGCAGGGCGTTCAGCCTTTAATGCTATGGGAAAGAATTGTGCTGGTATTTGACTAAAAAATATCACAATAATTCATAATCTCTCCATGCCGTGATCTCTAATAATGACCAACAGTCTCGCGGACCTTCCTCTTGTTGACTCACTCCGACTCATTTCTTAACGTGATTCCATTCACATTTCTCATAGTCAAGGCACAGAAATCACATTTGGTTGGTAGGCTTTCTGATCACCTAATTTTCAAACTCAGTAAACAGGAAATCATTTCTGGTATTGCTCCCCCTTTCCGGAATATGTCTCCCCACCTACAGCCATTGCCAGTCTAGGCTGAAATGCTTTTACCTCATACCAAGTCTTGTTTCTTTTCCCATCCACTGGCCAAAAGCCATGCTTTCTTTCAATAATACTCCATTTGAAAGGACTCTATTATTCATGGGTGGAAAGAATTTAGGAACTGCTCCCTTATCATCTGTTTTGATAGGATCAGTCCTGTGTCACGAAGATTATTTGTGGTTTTTTAATTGAAAGCTGGAGTTATAGAAAACACGTTATCCTGCTGTCTTTGAAGCTTGCAAAATGGAACAGAACCATTTATCTCAATATGTCCTGTAATAGAGCTATTTATGTGCCCATCTTTCTCCCCTACCTCCTAAAGAATTCTGGGGAACAAAGGCTATTTTTATTCATCATTTTATTTCTGACAGCATCTGGCATAACTCAGTTATAAGTACTTGATAAATGCTGCATTACATTTTTCTTCCTCTTGGGTCAAACGGTCTCTTACCTGAGAAGGTATTTTAGGCGTGTACAAAACACAGTCTCTTTTGCCCACGTGTCTGTGCGTCAGGCAACCTTCATAATCTTATACTACATGAGAATAATACATGTGTATATACTGCATTTAGAGCTGACTTTTCATAATATACTTTTAATTAGCCCAACCATCCTGATGTGCCCCATCAGCAATGTTGTGCCTGTTACCACCAGGCATAAGGAAAATTTCCAATGATTGATAAGGTCAGTAAGGTGGGACTGCAGGACCCTTCCCCGTGTTAGGAGGAGAGGGGAGGTGTAGGTGGTGGTGAATCCAGGGACCCTCCAAACCCTTCACCCTCCACTGGGCTCAATACAATGCTTGGTGTCGCTCCACTTTCCATGCTTAGGCTTTACCTACTATTTATTTGGAAACATGGTTTTGCATTTGTGAGAGTTGCCTGCCCGCACTCTCGTAACCAGAACATTGCTGAACGTTGTGATTAGGGCTCTTTGGTCTGAATGGCCAGATAAAATAACAGGAGCCCAGTCCAATTTGAATCTTACAGAACGCATTTTTTGAGGAAAAATATTTCCCAAATATTGATTTTATGGATACACTTAAAACTACCCACAGTGTATATCTGAAATTCAAATTAGACTGGGAGCCTTGCACTTGCCCTTTTGCTAAAACTCGCAACATTACAAAGAGCGCTCTTTAAGGTGTTTGTTGACTGATTATGCAAGGAAGAGCTTAAGGCTTTAGAACCATCCTAATGGGAAGATACAGTAACCACTATGCAAGCACATCGCTTATACACACACACACACACACACACTGTAATAAAATCTCTAAAATTTCAAGTTCAGTGTCTTTAAAGCATTTGGAAATGGTGACTGTAGAACTGCATGATTTTTCAAAAGTAGAATCTTTCCTCAGGCTAAATTACCTCAACTCTTTGATCATTCTCTTCCTTAATCTGTTAAGGGCTTGAAAATAATGGTTTTCATTAATATACAAAATAGATGCTAAAGAAAATCCACAGAGAGAACAGCTGGCTTAATGTCTCCACAGAAAATAAAGGCTCTTTTGGTGGTATTTAATGATAATATTGCATGCGAACTTATAATCATAAGAGGTTCTATGGATAATGTTAAAAAGTGAGCATATTCACGAACCCAGCCCACATGCTTAGAAGTTGGGAACATGACTGCTGGATTTTTATGTAAAATAATGGCTCCTGCACATAAATATGGTTGGCAGGCTTTTGAAAACACCGCTTTTACTGATCTTGGAACTGTGTCATTCACATGCCATCGATTTGGGTAGGTTTAGACATCTCAGAAAATACGACTTCACTTTCTTTATTGAAAGAAAGTGGAAGTCAGATAAAAAAGACCTTATAGCCGTAAAATCTGAGGAGTTTGCACAATAGCTTTGGAATGTTAATGCCGTGCCACAAATAACACTGGAAGGCAATTCTAGTCAGAGTCAGAGGCATCGTGTCCTGAAAACTCTAATTAGTCCAGCTAATGTGGATGATGAAATAAAGGCTTCTCTGGAATGAATTCTAAAACTATTAACTTTTTTTCCTGGCAAAAAAAAATGAAAAGAAAAGGAAAACCTGGAATATTATCTATGCTACAATACTAAAAGAATACATTTGGCCTCTCATTTGTCTGAGTAGGTCCAATAGAAAGACTGTTTTAGATCCTGATGTTGAAATATGCATAAACTAGTCATAGTTCCTGCAGTTTGGCATTGTTCTATGATCATAGTGAACGTGTTTCTCACATCATTAGCTTCATGGATGGATTGCTCTTTCTGGGATGATTTGCAAAGGAATAGAGAAACAACAAGGATCTAACAGCTGACTAGGGTTCCCACAAAAGGGGCACGCTCTTTAAAAATGGGGTATGGGATGCAAAGTGAGCAATAGCCATTTTTCCAGATGTAGAGTCTCCCTATGGTAATATCAGCATTCCGTGCAACTCCATAAAAATATGCCTTAGTACATGTCTGGAGCTTGAAAAGATAACATTAAACTGTATAAGGAACACATGTAACAATAACTAGATATTATGCAAAAAATAAAAATAGTGGTTGGAAAGGACGAGCCCCACGAGACACTAAGAAAGTATTATAGTGTCTCTTTTTAAAATTGGTTTTATTTATAATAGACAAATAGGTGGAGTAAAGGGAATGTTCATAAGTAGACACAAGTACATATAGGCAGGTGTGTGCAAAGGATGCCATCTCAAATTATCAGACACAGGTTTACATTTTACTAAACAATTGGGACAACTGGTTACACACTTAGGAAAAAAATTGCATTAGGCCTGTATTTCACACCCAAGGAGTATAATAAACTGTAAAAGGCAAGTTAAATGTTAAAAGAAAAATACTTTGTAAAAGATAACAAGTGAAATCCTTTTCATAACAGCAACTAAAAATCCAGATGCGTTACAAATATTTTTTTAATAAACTAGACTGCATTTTCTTCAAAAAAAACCCAAACCCTTTCAAATGGCAAAAAATAAAAGCCGCTCTAAACAAAGTCAAAAAGCAACTGAGAGAAATAGAGAAAATATTGACAACATGCATCATAGATTCAGCGCTAAATAACATGTAAAAAGATGTTTCTTTAAATTGAGAAGGAACACCTGAAACGTTTTTTTAAAAAAAGCATAGGCAAAAATCATGGATAAACAATATATCTAAAACACATGAAGAAGATGTTCACCACACTCAGATAATTAGGAAATAAAACCAGCACCTCACAGGGATACTGATGCTTCAGTGGTAATTTTATGAAAAATTGGTGTGGCTGTTGGGAATCATCATTCCTCATGGTTTTCCAGTACAACCCAAATTTCTGTAACCCTTTTGAGGAGATTGGTACTATCTTAAAACAAAAGAAGCAAAGAAAACATCAGACACACACACACACACACACACACACACACACACACACACACACACACAAATCACTAAGAGTTCATTTGGTTTCTAAGCCCCCTATGCCCCTGGTAAGAATTTACCCAGAAGATACCCCTCTGACAGTAAAACACACATGTACAAGGTCAGTCATTACAACCTTGTTTGAAATCAGAAACTATTGGGAAAAAAGCTAACTGCTCCCCCGTAGGACACTGTTTGAATAAACCTCAGGACATGCCTGAAATGGAGTATTATAAAACTGTGACAAAGGGAAAATAAGAAGGTCCTTTTGGAAGTGCCTGGAGATGTCTTAGAAAATATTAAGTGAAAAAGCCACATAGAAAAGATTATTTATGCTAGTCGGTCTTGTGCAAAGAAAACAAAAAACAAAACAAAACAGCCAAATGGTAAAATGAAAAAGGAGATATAAGCAGTGAGAGAAGCAGGAATGCATCTCTGAGTATGCATTTTGGTGTGATTTTGACTTTCAATACTCTATTTTATGTAGATGTATAGATGTATATATGTTATGTTTATGTGATGCTAAGTCATAATACTTATTTTATTATGGTTCACATACTCGAGCGTAGGGCTAAAAAAAACCCATAAAAGTTAATTCAAACAAAAACAGACGAATGCAACTGTATTTCCAATGAATAGCATGACCGTATTTAAGAGAAGTGGGGGGGAGAGAAACCTAAGGTGTGTATATAGAATTTTGACTACAAGCTTCAGATGAAAAGGAAGTAAGAACACATAGAAAGCTGTCCCAGATACAGTTGGCTTTCGGGGGCATGCGTTAGTGACTCTGCGATGGCTCGATGGATATTTTAGGACGGGACACGTGAGTATGTGTCTTGTAGGGAATGGAGATTGCAGTGTTCGTGGCCGGAGAAGAGATGCAAAGATACAAAACTAGAAGGAACCCATGGATCAGATTTCATAGATATGAAAAAAACAGGTGATATGTGTGAAATATATATATATATCATCATTTCCCATACTATAAATATAATGTATGTATATATGTATATAATTATGTCCATTGAGACGGGCTGGGCGAAATGGCATCTTAGGACATCTGCTAACACCTGCCTCCTAGACTGTGGTTCCTAAACAAACACTGGCGAGAACTTGCAGAGACACTGTCCAAAACTGAGGCGAGGGACACATAATAAATAATCGGTATCCTCTGTTATGAATGAACTAATGAATGAACCATGAGAAATGGGACGCACATTCCTGCGATAGAATGCCCATTTAATAAATACAGAGGAAATGGTGTAGTTTGAACATTGCCATTTGTTCAACCATCCTAGAAATAATCTTTCAGAAAAGAATCACCAGCCAGTGCACAATTTGGTGGATAAAAGCTTGTGAGGGGAACAATATTGAGTCTTAGATATCTCCCCCAGCAGACAGTTATGAATTGCAAAGGGAAAATTGGCACCATTGCCATACCAAGAAATCCTGGCCCGATAATCTAAATTGGTAGCGCCAGTAATGGGGCTAGCAGATGCCAGGAGCCCATGTGTGCCGACTGGGTGTACTGGAAAGAGTGCAGCATCTCCTGTCAAAAATGCACAGTCCGACCATGAACTATCCGGCAGACCCAGACCGAGGGTCATTTTGAAGTGTATCTGTTAGCATCACGAGAGATGAAGGAAGCCTGCAGCCATTCCAGGTCGAAGGACATTCAGACCTGAGGACAGCTACCTATGCCGTAGGATCCTGCCCTGTGGCTCAACAAGAAAATACATTATCTTTTTTTTTTTTTTTCCTATAAAGGCAACTAGGAGGACTATTGTCAAAATTTAAATACGGTCCGTAGATGAGACAGTAGTCTTGAAGCACAGTTCACTCCCTGATTGTCATCCTTGCAGCAACGATATCAAGAGAATGTCCATGTGTTTCAAAAATACACCCTGAAGTATTCAGGGGTAAATGAAGATTCGGTCTGCATTTTACTGATAGTTATAAAATAAAACTAGACACACACATGGACTTACAGGAAAAGATATAATACTGAGAAAAGAGAGAAAACTTTCTTGACACTCACTGTCGAGAGAAAACAGTCAGAACACAGGAAGTTCCTATAAAAAAAATAAGGGGGTATGTGTATTTGTGCTGTGTAATGTAACACATGCATCAGGTCCAATATACTGTATGTAAATATACAAACATGTATATAAATGTACATGATAGTTTTTATATACAAGTATATAAAATAATTTCTCCCTGAATTACAGAAATTTTTGAAATGTACAAACAGTCCAACAAGAGAAAAGCCCAAATTCCAGGCTGGAAACTGTAAAAGCCTCTGAAATGAAAAGATGTAACAATTTATGAAACAAAAAATGAATTTATGTTGGACATCATACTTCTGAACAACACTGGCATTCAGAACACACTTTCAATCAGCTAAAGGAAGAAAAAGGTTTTCTTTTAATCTGCAAATATTGTAAGAAGCCAAACATTCAAGAATTAGAGCAGAACAAATAATTTTTTAAAGGATAAGAGTCCAGAATTTTTACCTTACCATCCCCGCATACACACTTTTTAAATTTAAACACTGATGATTTAGGAAAACGTTTATCCAAATGTAAAGAAATAGAAATATTACCCAGGTCACCAAGAAATTGCCCCAAATGAGAAGAGAGACTGAAACAAAATTTTTATAGAATCTGACAGACTTTCACACTTGAAAGCACGTTTGTTTCACAGCACAGTTTCAGTGATGTTAAGAATACATTTCCACCTCTATGAATCCAATTAAAATGTTTGAATACTATTTACAAAATATCCAAATACTTTTTTTTGTATCGAGTCAGAACTTTTAGGAATTCAACCAACCACCAGAGCCCAGAAGACTTAATTATACTATGGAAACTTGAACATGTAAAAAAAGTTTCATTATAAAAGCAAAAATGGAAGGCAGAAGAGGCGTTACTCATTTCCCCCATATTATAAGGCAAAAAAATCAGAAACACATTCTAATGCATCTGAATGATTTAAGACTATTTGTTAAGGTTGAAATGTTAATTACCAAAAAAAAAAAAAACCACTTAAAACTTTTAATTAAGTTTCCCTTTGGACAGGGGGATACTTAATTTTTTTTTTAATAACAGCATTTTAATGAGTTGCCACCAGTCTTTGAATAATATATGTCTCCTGATTTGAAACAGCAGGGGTGTAAATAAATTACACATATGCATATAGAATGAGTATAACCTAAAAACACCTGTAGTTAATTGGGAAGCAGAGAGTCTCCCGCAGAGAAAAGGTCCTCGTACAATTAGGCGTGCTGACTAGAAGGTAAAGCTCACCTTCACTAAGGGGCAGATTACCTAATCTTGCTAAGCAATTTTTTTTTTTTGTAGGCTGTAAAATGTGGACACCACTTACCTTACAGGAAGTTGGGGTGGTCAAATAGGGTCATGCAGACAGAGCCAGCAACTGACACCTAGCAGAGAGAACACAGCAAGTGATCGGCTATTTTCACTGGTATCCAGCAGAACCTATTGATGGGAGAGACGGTTCAGCCAAACGGTAGTAACATTTCAGTGTTTAGGTGGGAGTGTAATCTGGAAAAAGGATTCTGACTCTTCCAGAGCAAGATTAAGGTTCAGAGCAGGTGAATAGGGTGTTATGGAAAGGAATCCATAAAAGCCATCGTAACAGATCGTAGATATTTTAGGGCAGTGGTCCCCAGAGTTTTAGGGTCTCTGTACGCTCTTAAAATGTGTTGCAAGCTCTCAGACGTTTGCTTCTCTGCATTTTACCTAACTGTAGGTACCGTTGTAGAAATTAAAACTGAATTTTAAAATGTGCTTATTAATTTATTTAAAAATAGCAATAATAAGCATGTTACAAGTTAACGAATAACATATATATTAATGAGAGCAGCTACTACTGAAAATACTGCAGAAAATACTACTGAAAAGAATGCCATTCTTTCACGTGTTTGAAGGTCTCTTAAATGTCTGGCTTTATGGCAGACACAGGGATTCCCAGATCTTCCGTCTCCCATCTGTTGGAATGAGTCATGTTGGTAGATAGAAAAAGAAAATCACAGAGTTGAGCAGTTTGAAAAGAGAGGACTTCTTAATAGCCTGTTACTGAAAAGTTAGTTGCCATATAGATGCTGAAATTGTCATCAATGAAATGTTGTTCCTCTGCTATATGAAAATGAATAATTAACTGCATTAACTATTGATTGCATTTTAGGCATCTTTTTTTATCCATACTCGATGGCTCAGTTTGGAAAATATCAGTTCCTAGAGTTTTCCAGGTGTTGCAGGTTTTGACAGATTTCATCCTAGAAAAGCAAACAGCCATATATGTTAATAATCACCACTGATGTTGTCAGAAACAACCTTTAAATATTGGGGTGCTGTCCAGTTTCCAACAACGCATACAGAATTTCCCAAATTCTGTTGTTCTCTTGTGTGATCATCCTGCCAGTAAAGCCAGTGTCACACATAATCCTCAAATTCATTTTCATCAGTCCCCTGGGGAATTCCTAATCACCCCGCAGATTTTGTTGCCAAAATTCTTTTTCTCTGGAAACTTCCAGAGATGTGTCATATTTAATTGAGGGGACTTACACACAAAATCCCTTTCTGTGTATGCAAAAGGCGAGGTGCCAGGCGGATGGCTCGGAGCACAGTGGACTTTATCGTGGCCATCCTGTTATTTTAATTTTGTGGTTCCCATCTAAGCAGAGTAAGAGTGAGAGATGTGGAGCTGAATTTCCACTATTCCCTTCAAAGAAATGCTTCATATTTGTTCAACAGAACACGTTTTCCAGATTCCATTCTTTCTCTGTTTTTTTTTTCCTTTTTCTTTGCTTTTGATATGCCCCGTGTGAAGTCAGTATTCCAAAGGTCAGCTCACTTTCTCCTGCTGTCCCCAACACCAGACATTTTCCCGTTACTGCTCAAACCCTAACATTTCTAAATTGCATCCCCTATCACCAAAGATCCCTCTGGGTCTGAGCACGGAGGCAAGTCCCTGTAAATACGTCCACAGAACTGATCCCAGGAACTTGCAGTAAGCAGAGAACATCTGGGTCCTGCTCACGGGACTTGAACAGGAAGGCGAGAATGCCTTAAAAGTCGCACTGGTGTTTCCCGTCGATTTAAAGGGGATTGCACTATCTGCAAAAGCCGAGCAATCCTGAGCCCCCTTCTGCAAATGCAAAAATTTGCTCTTCCTGTGGCCAAACAGGACTTAAGAAATAGGAAACAACTCTGAACGTATAAAGTTCCTGGAAGAAAGACCCGTAGGGTCTGGTACTTTCTGGGTTGGGGGCCTCAGTGGACTCCAGAGTGAAAATTCTCCTAAATAGCAATAGAAAGGGGGCCAGGGTCAGTCCTGTGACCCGCAGTAACTCTCAGTGAACAAAGGCAGACCATCGGAACTGCACAGACTGAATGGTGAATGCATTCCCATACCACATGCTCCCTGTATTTTTCCCAACAGGGGACTGTTTTTTCTAGGCAGGCATAAACCTAGCTGTATGCTAGTCCTAAAATCTCTACATGCACTTTTCCTGGCTCGTAATAACGTTTCTCTACATATCCAACATTGGGGTGCACCATTTCCCTGGCCAAAGGCAATCACAGGAGGCAATCTGGGGCCCCGACTGTTTCCCTGACTGAGGTGTCCTCAGCCCGGCATCCTGGTCATCTACTGCGGCCCCAGACTGGGGTGACAGCTGCCCATCTCTCTTCATCCCACAGGTGGCATTAGGGTATCAAGGTCAACAGGGTTGCTGGACTGGGGTACTAATTTGCTCATAATCTTGATGAAAGTTCTCCCTGCTACTGTTGTACTCTGAGAAACATTGAAGTTTTATTCATTTTTTTTTACAAACATGACATACTCGTGAAATGACGGATACACGTGGGTGGTGTGCATCCCTTAGAAATAATTGGGAATTCCTCTGGCTGAAATATATTGGATGTTTACCCTGCTGTCCACAGCAGTGTAGACCCAGGGATGCTTTGAGAGGAGTTGGCTGTACTACCAGCTCGCAGCAGGATGTGACTGTCGCCTTCAGATCTTGAGTCCTTGTGTACATGCTCTGATTTTTCTCCCAAAATGTTCCCCACCGCCATGCTGCAAAGGGCATGAAAACATATGTCTAGCCTCATGGAAATGTCAACTGTCTAATCCTTCCCAATCACACCATCCTTTCTTCTCCAATCAGTGAGGGAAGCTTGGGAAATCGGGATGTCAATCGCATTTGTGAAGGTTGAGTATTACGGACAAAATGTCAGGTGGAAGCTGCCGAGCTCACCGAGCAGAACGTGTGTGGATGGAGGGACCACCAGCCAGGGGCGTCTGCCAGCATTTCTTTATTGCAAGATCTGGAGATACACATAAAGTCTGAAATAGGCGCTGAAAGTGTTCATTAGTGACCAAAGGCAGCAACAGGCAAGTTTAGTCCCAAACACCCTTATGTAACTCTCCCTAAATCACAGAGGGACAGGACCCAAGGATGTGTGCAATCTACATGTAGACTCACTCACCCACTGTCATTTGAAGAGACAATGGCTGAGGAAGGGCCCGTGGCTGCACCTACATTCAAAGAGTAAACCGGAAATCTTTGCACGGCAAAGGTGTATGTTTGCGATTAAAACCATTTCACATTTTGGTAACATTTCCATAACAGATTGTGATGAAGATGAACAGTTGATGTTTGTCTCATCTACTCCACCAGTGGGGCTTGCCTGCTATCCATGCATCATCCCTGTCTGTAAAAAGACATGAATTACCAGACGTATTGCTACATTTGGAGGGTGTAAACGCAAAGAGGCCACAGCCCCTGTATGCTAAAGGTGGTCCCAAATAGAGACACAGTTAATATTATTTTGTTGGTCTCCTGTTTCTGACTTTACTGCTTAACATAAAAGGGAAGTCGTATGACAGACACTTTGCTTGGCCTGTGCCTGGAGATCTTGAGAAAAGTCTTTATCCATCCTTTTGGTAGCTTGCTTCCCAAAAATGCATGCCTATGAAAAAAACACAAATAGAAATTTAACTATCGAAGTCTTCATTTTTAGCAGCTGAGTCTATTAGACTACTTTCAACTATTAGGCATTTAAAATAAAATGTAAGACATAAATTTAAAAGTTAGGGTCCAACATGTATCACCATGAATGATGGATCACTGTAACAGTGTTTTCAATGTGCGTATTGAGACTGTGTTTGAAATTGGAACATTGAAACAGTTTGAAATTTTAAATACTTGAAAGAGATCTAAGAGATTTAGCCGGGAGGACCTAACAAGATCTTTAAATTTCTAGTTGAGGTTTTGTAGGCATACGTTTTCTGGAAGCCAGCTACTCACAAGGGTGGATAAAGACCTTCTCAGGATCTGTGGGCACAGGCTTGGGGTAGGATGGAGGGGCCCTGTCTTAGTGCACTGCATTGCACATAGTAGGTGTTTAACTAATGCTTGTGGAATTGATGAGTCTTTCAAGTACAGAACAGCCATGGAAATTGGATGTCCTTTGACCTAGAGCCCAAGGCCCTTTACCAAATGGCTATGATTCCTACCAATCCACCAAAGCCATTTCATTTTTCCTCCATGAAAACAGCGTTTGTGAGAGTCAAATGCTTATGTGCTGCTTTAAAAGAAAATTATTTTTATAATGCCAATGAAGATAAGGGAAGGGCATAACAAACAGTGAGTGATAGCTTGCATTCTGCATGAGAACTTTCTAGTTCATTGATCATGTCATTTTTAATTTATCTATTACAGGGATAATGAGACCAGGTAAATTAGTTAAGTGTGAAGAAGTGTGTAATTCCTCATCTGTATAAATACTCACAACTCATGGTTCAAAACTTAAATAGAAGGAATAATAAACCATCATGTTGCATTAGTGGGTCAGCGGTAAACACAGAAAGATGCACAAGTATGGCTCACATGAAGACCATCATCTCAAAGTACATTCGTTTTTGAGAAATTCCATTTTGATTTTCTGATCCTCATTTTAACCAAGGTGCTCCTATTAAAGCGTGCATAAAATTGCCTGCTACGAGATATTTAATCTCATGTATTAAGGCTATGCTGAATCTTGCATTAAATATCTGAAGAAAACTCATATATATACATAGAAATGAGACATAAAAAATTCATGAGGAGTTGAAATTTAATGACATACATTAAAGGTGTGTGCTTTGGTGATTCAGATCAAATCAATCCCCATTTTATACATCAAAAGTAGGGGAAAGAATAACATGTTTAAGATATAACTGGCATAGGAAAATAGCTTGGAGGTATAAATTAGTGGCATTTTCAGGAGTTTGACTGACATATAATAATTATGACAGGTTATATTTCTTTGCAAGATATTTGGATTTTTGGTGTTCTGGTCTGCCGGCCACCCACAGCTTTCAGCAGTCTATTTTCAGAACTCTGAGCTGTCTGTGACCTACTAACAAAAATGCACAGGTATCCCCTCTGTACCTTTAGGGGTATATTAATCAAGGCTGCTAATGTTGAAAGTATTTTTACTCTTTTACTGTTTTGTTGGTTTCTGGTTGGTAGTGACACAAATTAATAGAGCACGAAAGAATTAATCTTGATTTTTTATTTCTCTAGTCACTCTGTACTCTGAAAGCCCAAATTCAGAAAAATATGAAATCACCCTATTTCCAACTGAACACATAACTGTTTTCAACTTCATTATAGATAGATAGACCACTTGAACCGCATTCCACTCCAGGTCAGCATATTTTACTTTTCCGGCATCCAGAAGTTAAAAAAATCAGAAGCCACGAGGTGAAGTCCCTGCTCCCCAGAAAGGTACCCGGTGCTAATCTCTACCTCTGGGGTCTCCAGTTTTCCTGGGTTCTCTCTAAGCCCTGCAGATTTTAACTATTCCTCTTAATTCTTTTTAATACGATGAATATCGTTCGTACCTGTAGGATGTAACCTCCTAGGGACGCATACAGCGGTGGTGTTCCCGAGTATATTGAACCTATGAGGCACTGCATAAAAAGTTTGGTCTTACCAATTGAAGCAGCTCTGGAAGGGAGTAATGCCTTACAATTTTTGAAGGGATTGCAGTAACCGATACAAAGGAAAATAAGATTTTATTCGATACAGTGGAGAACAAAACATAAGCAAACACAAGTGACAGATGTCATTGTAGACCACAGTAATGGCATCGCCATACCCACTCATGGTTCACATGAAAAGCCAGTGCTAATGAAGTAAAAAGGGTGCTTGGTGTTTGTTTCCCAAAACGTAAGCCAAGGACGTAAAGTGTAATAGCAATACAGTGGCTGCCCATCAGGATGTAAAGGGTAGTCATTGATTTTACATATCCATAAGTAGATGTCTATATAGATTTATATCTAACATATCTGTAGGCACTGTATATATATGTATATGTGGATATATACACACACATGCATACATGCGTATATGTAGATATCTAATACATCTATAGATAATATATATCTAATATATCCATACATAATATACACATATATGTACACATACTTTATATATTACAGGCTAATCACTGATACATATATAATGTGTATAGAAACCAGTGATTTTTATCTACGTGTAGAGAGATGATGTAGATTTAGGTGTACGTGTCGATGTAGGTAGGATAGATGTAGATACAGACACGTAACCAATAATCGGCCTTATCTAGATGGAAAGTCATCACAAATTCATCAAAGGGCCAAAGGGGATAACAAATTTTAGGGATGACAGTCCTGAAAATGTACATGTATGTCAACCTTTCATGTGTGTGTGTGTGTGTATACATATTTATATATATGAAAATTAGACAAACATTGGTATTTCCAGAACTGTGTTTCCTTAAAAATTTATATTTCCTCTGATGCCCAAGTCCCTTCCCCGAAACATCTCTTTTCTGAGAGCTTCCGTGAGCAAAGCGCCTCCCCATTTGGGAAGGTGCCCTTGTACTGTGCACACCACAGCCAGTTCTTCTCATGACCCAAATCGAGGCTCAAACAGATCATAAATCGTAGGGACAGGGGGAGCAGTGCTGGGCGCTGGACCCAAAGTCCATTGGGAGAAGCTGCTGACCTAAGAAGAGCAGGTCAAGTCAGAGAGAGATCCCAGCCACTGGGTTCACTCAGGGCAGTTCGGGAGAGGGTGCCCACTTAAGTGGCCGCTCCAAAGAGCTCCTGGTACAAACTGCACACCCTGCTGGGGTCTCACCATGCATGCTGGAGGGGACCTGTTCTAGGGCAGCTGTGAGCTCTTTGAACACATCAAGGGCAAATCTCTGGCACAGGAAGGAAGTGGGGTATTCGGAAACCTCCAGGGCAGGCAACCTGAAAGAACAAAGAGTTCAACTCAAGGTGACCTTGTTTGAGTCATCTCAGTTGGAGCAAAGCTCAGCCCGCCCCAAAACCAGAGGCTTTCCTGCAAGTAGATCAGTGATTATTTCCATTCGACAGCACAGCAGTATGTTTTTGTAGCACCTCAAAATGACGGTGCATCGAACATTTCTTCCGGGATGCCCACCCTGTGATAATGAGACTAGCTTACACCAGAGTGTCACTCCTGGGCATCAAGGCATTTTTGGTGTTTATTGGTTAGCACCGATATCCTCTGAAAGGTCAGTTCGTGTGTACTGCCAACACCATTGCCGAGGGCAAACCACGTTCAGTAATGTCACCTGTTCAAGTTCACAGGTGGCCACAAAGGGCTAATGCATGGACTGCTTTTAAGGTCGTAGACACAGCATTCACATTTTCACACCAGGAACAGACGCCGACGTCCTCAAATGTACCGCGACTTTGCTCTAGTTGAAAGAGTTGTGCCTGTGGATTCTGAGGGACAATCTCAAAGTCACTCAGCTGGTTAGAGACGCTCAGGCTTCAATGACACGGCTTTCATTATTGTGTGGCATTGTGTTGAGTGATTCCAAATGGGTTTCTGACCAAGTCGTACCCTTGGCATTCAGCCCATCCCATTCCCTCTCCCCTCTCTATGATATCTCTGAAGAAAGCAGACAGTCGCCCCAGAACAAAGTGAAACAAAGCTGTGGTCACCTAGGGGCTGTACCCTGATCCTGACAAACAAGAGACCCATGTGGGACACTTCTCATTTCCAGTGCCAGACACATGCAAGAAGGACTGACCACCACCCAGCCAAGAGCGTGCTCCCTTGATGTCACTCCTCAAAGAGAAAACCTGGGGCGATGTCTCCCTACTTCCTCCCGTAAAGGAATGTTGACATCACTGTGACAGACCCCGGGCTTCCCCTTATGGCTTCCTTCCATCTACCCCTTTCCAACCACACACAGTGTGGCCCTCTCATGTCCAGAAACCCATTCCATCCTTGTAGGGTAAGACAGGAGGTAAAATCTGTAGACACGCACACACATGCATGCACCAAGGGCCAAGATAGTAGGTCCTTTATTTGCAGAGATGCAAAAAGACCTGGATGAATTGTCTCCTCTGGAGGGGACGTGTGTGTGGCACTGCGGTGTAAAATGTAGGCTGGGTGGCATACAAATTGAACGGAGGCTGATATTTATCTGAAATCCTTATTTGGTTTCTTCCACTTCTCAGAATTACATTCTGTCTGCTCTTAGTGGTTTATCCTGGAATCAGCTTCTCATCCAAAACACCCATGTGTGAATGAATCCTCCTTATTGAAAACTGAACGTTTGGCTTCTGGTTGACGCAAACTCTGCCATACATCATGCTTATAGGATAAGATGCACACAAGACCTCCAAATGGGAAATTATTTTGGCTTTAGGGTGTGATGAGAAATGAGAGGCCTTCACTTCCATGGGAACACCAAGGAAAATCCAGAATAATGTTCTGGCTTATAATAATCAGAATAAAAGAACCGGAATCAGGAAAACACACACACAAATACAGGCTTCGGAATGGATCCAAGGACATGTTAACAAACGGATGAGTATAGCTGAGAAAGAATTTCCAGGAACAAGAAAACAAAAGGAACCTGGAGTTCTATCCCCAGTGAACATGACATTGATATTTTCTGAATAGCTGAAGCTCAGAGAAATCTGTATCAGGATTTTGTTACCTGGAGCCCATCAAACTCTGAGCCCCTGTCAGCTCACCAAGGACTCGTGGGGACCTCAGCCCAGCCGTCCCTGATGTGGAAATTACCTAATGATCGGTTGCTCGATCTTTGTTCAGAACAAACACATGGCTTAAAAAAGTAATATTACCCAATTAATAAAAATCATCCCCCACACGTCTCCTTGCAGGTTTAATTCCTTACATACTTTAAAGGTAAAATAAGGCATCTCAGCCATGTCTGAACCACATCATTATAAGTTTTCTTAACACAAAGATCTAATTACCGCAGCCAATGCATACGTTAAATCTTAAATTAGGTAGCCCTGCCAATCTGCCACTTAGCATGCAACAAGGGAAAAAAAAGGGGAATTCAGGGCTGTTTTTTCTTCCAATGAAGTAAAGTATTTAAGTGTATTTTATAAATGCCATCAAATTATCAATGTTCCTAGCGTTTGATATAGGTAGCATTTTACATAACTGTAAAATGTATTTTATGACACCGTCAACATTATGAATGTTTGTAGCACTGTGGGACTGCCTCAAAATAGCTAATGTGTTTTCATCATTGAGATATTTCACATAATACTGTCTTTCCTGATGACTGCTGTTCAGGGGTTTTGATAAATATACTGTTTCTGGGAGTTGAGTACCTTTTTTAGATATATCTAATGTAATAGTTAACCTAAAGCTCTTACTCAGCACTGCATTTTATGAGTTTTGTACATGGGAAGAATCTCCCACAATCTCTGCTAAAGTTTCCCGACTCATGTATTGGTTTTCTCAGTTAGTCAAAGACAGTGGAAGCTCAAGGTCAGCTGGGGTGCATTGCCCGAAGCCAAGTACCTCATTTTAATAATGCATCTCATGATGCACAACTCATATTTTCCTTTCTCTGTCTCAGCTCAGAGAGGGCAGATAACAAATCAGTCCAAAGGAAAGGTAAGACAGATACACGCTTTTATTTACATCTACAAACCCGCATGATACTTTTTAAATAATGATGCAAATAGCAATCTCTGTTGCTACTGGATACCCAGAAACATGGTTGAAATCAGTCTTCAGCTTTCTAGAGGAAAATGTGGAAAGATTTCTTCACTCAAATGTGTGGTAATAAAAGCCAAGTTCCTATGGCCACATCCCTTTTCCTTTTCTTTGAAAAAAAAATGCTAATGATTTACACAGGAGCACGTTGTCCCATGAGTCATGATGTATTTATTAGTTCCTTAGACTGCCAAATATTTAAACAGCAAACCTTCTTTGTTCATCATTAAATGGAAATAGAAGGCAGTGTGACTTTATCTAAAAGCTCGACCCTTTGTGTAGACAGATTCAAGCTCAGTAACTGTAGCGTCAGTGGCCAGATGATTTTTCTCGGCATCTCTTCTCTGCATCATTTTGAATGTGGAGATTAATATCTGGGTGTATTCCATGGGCACTTTCTTTATCTGGCCAAGCAAATGTCAGATTTAAATGGGGAATCTTTTCTCATTGTCTTCAAATGTCTGTTTGGAAAAAACATTGAGCAGGAGACAGGGAATATGGCTTAGTAACTGGGAAGTACGATATTATATTTTTGTTTTTCCTTTGGAGATCTCAGAATCAAGTTAATGTGTTTGGTAGATGGCAGTTTGGAATATCTACAGGGAAATAGATTATCAAGTCCCACATCTCTTCAGACACCTCCTCTAGACATTTGTGATTTCTTGATGCTCACATATACTGATGTGATACCAGGCACAGCCCATCAGGGACCTCATCATACGGAGGATAGGAAAACCACTGTGAGATTCGCAACAGTGCTTTCTATGAAGCACACCGCACACTCGTATGTCTTGCTTAGCATTAGGGCTTTGTCGACATTGCATGGAATTCCTGCAACTTTGGCGAGCCTGCTGCTATTGTGTCCAGTCACATGATGACAAATACAATAAACACAACATTTCTCTCATAATCTTTGAAATAGTCTTACGCCGTTTAGCTCCAAATAAAAACCCATCTAAATAGCAGTGTGCTTAGCACTGGGGAGGTGTTCACAAATGAGCTAAACCCTAATTCTGTCCTTCAGAATGAATGTGTACATAGATAAGTAAGCGTTCACCCATGTTGAAAGAGAAATTGAACTAAGAGCCACACTAGAATTCTAGATAAAATTCCAGGGAACCCACAAAAAGGAGGGTGTGAGTAATTCTAACTGGAGATGACATCTTTGGGGGGCAGATGTTGTCCATTGGGGTCTTAAAGACTTCTTGGCTTAGAGGAGAAAGCAGAGCATTGCCCTCGGGAGCCACACAATATTAGCCCATCTACATACCCTCCTGCTACTTACAGAACATTATCTGTGCAATGCTGGTAAGTACTTTCAGGTTGCAGGTCTTGACAGCAGGGGATAGCAACAGTGATATCTTAGCCCAAAGAAACAAAAATAGCATTTCAGAAAGTATTGCAAATCAACACAGGACTAAGATATGTCCTTAGGAGAAGTCTCTTGGAATGAGACCTGGGGGAAAACAAATGTCACTTAGAGGAAATTAGTCATGAAAATGGAATTTAGGGGAATCTAGAACTCAATAAACAATTCTACTATAAAATCCACTTTTTAAAAAGGTGCTGAGTGGCTTAGGATCTAGGCCTGACTCAGAACAGATTCAAAGTAACACCCCCAGAAGCTAGGAAAGATCCTCCACAGCCCTGCTAGCAGGTTTATTTCACACTGCTGGCCTCTAGAACTATGAGACAATGTGTTCTAGTTGTTTTAAACCATTCAGTTTGTGGCAACTTGTTACAGTACCTTCAGGAATCTCATACCAGTGTTTCAAAGATCCAGGACCTTTCTCTCTTTCTTCTTCACCATTCCTAGTACAGTTTGTCCTCATGGTCTCAGAGAAGCTGCTGTAGTTCCAGACATTGCATCTACATTCCAGGCAGAAAGAAGGAGGAGGACGCTCAAGGGGCAAACAGTGTGAGCCCATGGAGATGGCCCCTTTCCACACACCAAATAATAGCCTTTCAGAAGCGGCAAGAACCAGTCATGCATTTTTATTTCATTGGCCAGAAAATGCCACATGGCTTCTCCTACTTGAAAGGCAGAGAAATTGAGGGGTTTTTTTTTGGTGGGGGTGGGGGGGTGCGGAAGGGGGTTATTCACTACAGTTGAACAGAACTGCAGCTCTGTTGTAAGGAAGAATGGGGCACAATCAGGTGACAAGGCAGGTTGCGGTGTCTACTATCAGAGATGATAATTCATTCCAATCAGGTGCCTTCCTGCATGCTAATCATGCTAAGAAGGCATGCTAAGTTTCTTGTGTTTGTATGTCTAAAAAGGAGAGCACAAGCAATGTGGGGGTAGAGACAGGCAGAAAAAGAAAGGCAGAGACAACAAAAATATACATACCGACTGATTTTTCCTGGTCATTCTAGGCTGACATGATTATAAGTGACTTGTGTTTTTTGTAACATCCTGGTTTTCTTTACAAATGTTTCCTCAAGAAGTTGATTCCTTTTGCAATATGGAAGGTCATTTATTTAAAAATGACAAATACTTATACTTAAATATTTCAGATGAAAAAGCAGAATATGCATTCTTAGATAAATCTTTGTCTAGTCTTCATTAGGAACCCAAAATCTCTTGCTGAAAAATGATCTTGCCTCCCTTTTCTTCCCAGTAAGGAGATACGAGAGAAATGATATTTTCTTAAAGCTGGCAGGATAAAGTAATCAAGCTGAAATGATGCATTTGCATCCACAACAGTCCTCGCAGCAGACACTGGCCCTAACACAGACTCTTTTCAAGTTGAAGGATAGAATAATAGACGTGGAGAGCCTTTATCAGTTCATATAATGCTAGGATCAACAAGGAGAAGCCACTCTTAAAACAAATGCTTGCTACAGGGCATAAGCATATTGATTAAAGAAAGGTCTCTCATAAGAGAAACAGCACAAGTGTGGAACAAGAGAGGCTTGTCCTCCAAAGCTCATCGATACCCTTGTAAGATGCAAGAGGTGTGAGGCGTTCCTCAAGGAATTCAGCGGAGAAACATCTTGAAAATACAAATAACCCTGAATGCATTCCTGGTTTAAGATAGTCACTGGGTACATGTTCAATCGGTGCACATCAGGGCTCTTCTTGGGGGTAATGCTGAGAAAGACCAAGTGCCCTGGGCTCCTGGTGGTGGTGGAAACCCCCCCGCTCCCCATCATTCCCCTCCATGCTAACACAACCCGAATTGTATACATAGATAAAGCAAAGGTGCTTCCTAAAGTGAAACCCAATGTCCCTCTCCGGGGAATGGAAGAGAGAAGGTGGATTCGGTTCGGAAAGCCAGTCATGGTGACGGAGCCATTGTTTGGTTTAAGAATGGGATTGGGACTGAATTCTGTCTCACAACACAGCACAGCAAGGCTGCTGGTCGGATTCTGTGAAAGAATTCCACAATTCTAAGGAAGAGACCAAAAGAGACACCTGGATTATGCACCTCTGGGCGGTGACAGAGAGTTTGTGTCCCATTTTGGTGAGAGCCAGAGGTGGAAACCGTCACCTGCGACAGCAGAGAAGAGAGAAGGATGGTCCGGTCAACATGAAAGATACCGCTGAGCCCAAGGGACTTGTGCTTCTGTGGGGTCACTCAGGTTCTAGATTATCGATAATAATGGAATTCGGGTTTCAGAGCATTGCAACCAAAATGGACCCAAGTCTTTTTCATGACCGTTGGTATTTCAGAAGTTCATGATTTCATTCATTGTGCAACACGGGTGGTGCAGCCAGACCAGTGCAACGTGGTGGCACAGTAGAAGGCAGTCCGGAATACAAGATTGCTCAGGACAGCGCTGCAGGAGGCTGTGGGAGGTCACTCTCTGTGGAAGCATGCCCTGGTGGGATCAGCCCCTGACTGGAGCACCCCGGGAACTTGACATTCATGGTCATCCCTGGGTTGCTAAGTGATAAGATTTCTATTTCTAGTGTGTGCTGGAATCGCGGAGTTCTGCCATACCAGGCTGCTCATACTGTTTATACAAACACTCGCTTTTCTCCAATGGATCCAGAATTTGGAGGATTTTAGCCAGTGACTCAGGCAGGGGGTCCCTTCGTGAACAGCCTTAGCTCGGCTTCCTTTGAACAAGACGCTGCACAAAGGTGCTGTCGCATTTCAGGGCTGAAGAAAGGGACAGCCAAACACTACAGAGATGGGGGCGTCCCTAAACATCTGGGGAATCTGGGTGTCCGTACCGGCCAAGCCGAACCCTCTGCCCCCTATGGTGTCACTGGGGAGTCACATGAGAGTGCCGGCCATCTGGGCAGCAGCAAGGGTTCCTGCCCTTCCCATGCAGGGAGAAATCAAGCAAGGCTGCATGGGAGCAGGACCACCCCCCCTCTTGGAAGCTCTGGCAGGAAGTCATCTCTCCCTGATGCCCTGGTGGGCATGGACCGCTGAGTACAGAACCTGGACTGGCACCGCGACTGGGCAGCGACTAGACAGTGCCCCCCACCGCCCAGGTCGTGATGCTGTCACAGGACGCAGCTATCCCCAAGGACTGACTGGTGTCCTGAGTGTCCCGATCATCACAGTGTCCAAAACGTCCAGGTTTCTGTCAAAAGTCACTCATCCTGCTGAGAACCGACCATCTCAAACTGAACCAGACAAGGCAATCAATAGATGCCTGCGAGATGCTAGTGTCAGAAATGGGGTCACGGGGACACGCCGTCTCTCAGAATCATTTCTTATAATTGCATGTGAGTCTAAAATGATCTCAGAATACAAAATTAACTGAAGATGTGATAAAGATAGCTAAAATAAAACTATTGAGTTACTTTTCAATTTTAGGATATTGTTTCAAAAAGTAGAATTATTTGTGTCAACCCATGATTTTATATATGTGTGTGTGTGTGTGTGTGTGTGTGTGTGGTAAGTTGTGTATATATATGTGTGTGTGTGTGATGTGTTACATATATGTGGTGTGATTATATATCATATATATCAATTACAAAAATTTTATATTATTTATATCTAAGATTCTATTCATATAACCACTACTTCCACTGATGTAGGTGACAAAGATGAACTATATCACCATTATAAAGTATTAAGATTACAACATCAGTATATTATACGAAACATGTATATTTTTCTTCAAGGCTTAGAATTAAAACCACAGAAACACCTGTTTCTTCTCAGCTCTAGTTCTTAACTGTGTATTAGCCATAAAAATAATCAGTATGGTTATATTCTTATATGGTACATTTTAGGTCTGACATAGAATTCAAAATGAGCTTACCAGAAATGTCAAATTAAAATTCTGAAATTGTGTGGCTTAGCAGCGGCAAATGCCAATACTGTCTAATTATGTTATTCTCATATACTTACTTTGAATATTAAATCTTTTTGTGGTTGTTGTTCTTTTTACTTTCCATTTAGTTCTTTGATTACTCTTATTGTAGAAAAAGGACTTCTGGAAATAAATCCTACTAGGCAAATTACAAAAAAATGTAGGGAAAAAATTCTCTTTCACAAATATTACCTGATTTCCTATAATATTACGTGCAAATAACCATTGCAAACATTTGAATAACACAAAAGTAATTAAAATACTTTATTTTCACACTCCAGGTGTTTCTGTAAAAGACAAACCAAATAAATCCAATATCTAAAGTCTATGACACCACAAAAGGTCTTACACACACACACACACACACACACACACACACACACACACACACACACACACACACACACACACACACACTCTACAGATTTTCCAGGGCTTAAAACCCCAGGAATCATCCTCTCCCAGCTCTGCAGCCCAGACCTCTGAGGTCCAGGTGGGGTCTGGGCTGCAGTCTGTCCCCAGACTCCAGGGGGGCTCCTTCCTGCCTCTTCCTGGGCTTGTGACCATGTGCGTCCCTTCTCTTCCTCCAGGCTGTTTTCTGTCTGTGTTTATCTGTGTCCAAATCTTCGACTTCTTACAAGGACACCCGTCTCATTACCTTAAAACCTTCCCTAATGACCTCATCTTAACTGTTTTCATCTCCTAAGAATCTATTTCCAAAAAAGTTCTCATTCACAGGTACCAGGAGTTGGAACCTTAACGTATTCTTTTAGGGGGACATGGTTTGAACCGTAACACACACCAGTAAGAATGCAGGGCTTGGGAACGGGGCACGGGGAGGTCATGGGAAAGCAGAGAGGGTGAGGGGTACGCGGGCTGTTTACAGCTTTGTGAAGCCGTTAGTCATGTTGTTTATTTAAATGTGGGACATTAACAACCTTCTAAGCTCCCTGTAAGCAAGTTAACAATCCACAATCACCATCCGATAGAAAGCTCTTTACAGTGCAAGTCACCCATCCTTTTGTGCAAATATGTTCTGTCTTCTATACCCTGAGGTCACCAAAAGCTGAATAAATAAACGGTTTAAGAGCATGATCCGTCAAATAGGTTTGAAACACCCTATTCTTAAAAAAAAAAAAAAATGTTTCACCACAATGACCGTTTTGCTGATGATTACAGAACATCTGTTTGCAGATGCACACTTTCCTTGCAGGAGAAGGACACCCAATTCCAAGAAATACAAACCGTAAAAGGAGGCTCGTTGTCAAAACTCCAGGGCAACCATTATCACCAGGGGCACAGTGCCCCTCGGGGGAGGTCCATGCCGCCTGGCCGTTCAGGCTTTTCGGGTCTTGATGCTAGTGGAATAATTACCTGCCAACATTGATGGAGTGCTAACATGGCCGCAGCAAAATGCAGTGAGAAAGAAAAAATGTGCTCAATACGACAAGACCCCCACGTAAACAGAGATGAAAATCAAAATAGAGCAGGTGAGGCAGGCATCCTGCACCTCTGCTCATCCATATATTCTGAGCTCTGCTACTTTCTGCATAATTGTAAGCGAAATGTTGGACTTCCCAGGACTTTAGGGCGCTGGAAACTTCTAGAAGAAGGTGATGTACATCAATATAAGTGTTCGCCACATCACATACCCGCACCTATGGAGCCTATACTTTACCGAGCATGGATAGAAAATAAACACATATCTATGCAAAAAAAAAAAAAAAAGTGGATAAAATCACCATAGTTGGACAGAAAGTTGGTCTGTTCTTTATTTATATATTTATTGTATTGGACTATAGTTGATAAACAGTGTTACATGGGTTTCAGGTATTCAACATAGTGACTCAATAATTATATACTCACTAAATTCTCATCACCGTGAGTGTAGTTACCGGTGAGACTATAGAAGTAATTCAAAAACAGACATCCAAACATCTTTGGTTTACCCATTAAGGAAAAAAATATATTTATGTATATCTGCATAAAAATGGTTTCCCAAGCCATGGATTTGGAAACCATTTATAAATGCTTCAGAAGTTCAAATACATGCATACATCCTTTCATTCAAGATCCTGGCCATATATCCATTTAATGCCAAACTGCCAAACCTTTATATTGAGTGGCTTTCAATCTGAACTCTGCCTAGTCTGATATCTCTCTGATTTTATTTATGGCTATTTTAGAGTCTGAGTGGACAGTAGGTCTGAGAAAAGGAAGGGAAGAGAAGCACCATCTGACTCCTTCCATATTATCTTTTTCATGTTGGCCAAGGGAATAAAGAATCAGTAGATTCTCAGTTGCTGACAAGCAAGGAGATTTGGGAAGATTTTTCACAGTACATCGGCCCATCAGCTTGGAATGTGCTGGCTCCAAAGTATAAGCAAGGAACCACCATCTGGTCATAGAAAGGCTCCCATCTCAGGAACACCATTGATGGGCATTGATTGGACAAATCCTTGCAGCCCTGACCCCTGCAAGAATCTCATAGCATAGTGTCAAAGGTTGAATTGTGGCCCTCAAAAAAGTTGTGGCAAAGTCCTGACATACCAAAGCTGCGAATGTGAACTGATTTGGAAATAGGTATTTGCAGATGTAATTGGTTACGTTAAGATGAAGTCATAGTGCAGTAGGGTAGAAATAAGGAGAAGGTGAAATATAAGCACACGTTTACATTTGTCTACCCATCCATCCATCCATCCATGCATCCACCCATCCACCCATCCATCCATCCATCCATTCACCCACCCATCCATCCATCCATCCATCCATCCCTCCATACCTCCATCCATCCATCCATCCATCCATCCATCCACCCACCCATCCATCCATCCACCCACCCGTCCATCCATTACACAGTTATGACCAGTTCAGCACCACATGCATCAGGAATTAATTTGCACAGGATCACTAGGTGTTTACGTTCTCCTGTCCATGTACCCTGAGGAGACCTTGCCAAGACCCCTCTACACACCCACACCTGCCATAGACTTAATTCTATCTTCATTCTGAAAGACACACAGTGGGGGGAAAAGGGCAACTGATTGTAAAGAAAATGCCCTGGTTCACACACACTAACAAAATTAAAAAGAACAAAAAGAAGCAAATATGAAAATAAGGTGCTTTTGGCACTAGCACCCTGTGGAGAAGTTTGCGTTCTGATGGAGGATCATCCCATGTCGTCCTAATATTTGCTAGGCCCATTTGTGACAAGGGTCGCAATTTGGAGAGTGTCTCTGTGTTAAAGAAGGTCACGTGTGTTTATCTTTGCTCACGCAAAACCAATTTGAACGCAGAGGATGTAACGAGGGAGTTCTCAGTATGGCTTTGTTTTCACAGGGAATTATATCCCCTCTTAAATGGATGTGGCTGCTATTTGATCAGCTGAACGACTTCTCAACATATTATTAAAATGCAGTAATGACCTTTAAGTCTATTAGGCTATGTCAAATTCTCCATACCGGCACTGAAACAAACACTTTAAAGATGCAGTAAGAAGCCTCTCGAAACAAATTTATCAGGATGGAAAGAAAGCACTGTCAAGCTCTCCCTCTCTCTCTGTGTTCATGGGTGGGTAGATGCATGGGTGGGTGGATGGATGGGTGGGTGAATGGATGGATGGGTGGGTGGGTGGATGGATATGTGGATGGGTGGGTGAATGGATGATCAATGAATGGATGGATGGTTAGATAGATAGACAGATGGGTGGATAACTGATGGAAAAATAAGTGTATGTGCTTACATTTCACCTCTCAAGTTGCTCAATAACTCAGTATAAAAGAAGATACAGTATAACTAAGAACCAGAAGCATCTCATAAAATAAAATACTTCAATTAGATAACACAGCCTATTGAAAACCAGTACGATGTTTTAACGTCCAAGCACGGGAATGCCCCAGAGATGCAAGCAGTAGCTATTCCCACTTGCTGTGACTGTAACCACAAAATGTCAACC
This sequence comes from Manis javanica, assembly GCF_040802235.1. Lineage (NCBI taxonomy): Eukaryota > Metazoa > Chordata > Mammalia > Pholidota > Manidae > Manis > Manis javanica. Next base: position 1,892,972 of record NC_133174.1, on the reverse strand, counting down.
TTAAGAAACAGCCGAGGTGGTGCCATACCTTGTGTCAGCAGGTCAGGTCAGTGGACTGGACTCTCACGCCGGTCACCGGCTGAGGTGGTCACACAGGTGTGGTGGGCTGTGTTTTAGAATCAGGTCATCACATCATCTCCTGAACAAATGGTCTTCTCCAGTGTGACTCGGCCAACTCCATCACCAATTGCCCTATTGGGATCCAGACAGGTGCATGGTGGCTTCAGCCAAGAGAAGGTAAGAGAAGTAACTGAAGGGGGTAGAACGGTGTCCCTCTCAGAGATACGTCCATGTCGTGACCCCCTGAAGCTCTGCACAGGAACTTGCATGGAAACAGGGTCCTTGCAGACGTGAATTAAGGAAAGGATCTGAGATGAGGTTCTCCTGGATTAAATCCAAGTGAATCTTCCTGGCCCTAAGCCCAACGACAGGTGTCCTCATGAGAGAAAGAAGAGAAAGAGAAGAGACACAGGTAGTATATATATAATTATATATATAATGCTTATTATATATGTAACAGCCCAGGTGTAGAGCATTCTCACCATCATGGAAAGTTAGTGACCCCCACCCAGCCTTGCTCCGTGAAGTCATAGATCGAAGAGAGAAAAATAAATTAATCATATCATTGTCCCAATAAGCACACGTGTGCCTTCTAGATCCACATGGCTGCCTTAGGGCCATTGCCATTTGCAAGGATATTTCGGGAAGACAGCTGTGTGATACTGGCCGCAGCATGTGTGATGAGCAAGACCTTATTTTTAAATGTCTAGTAATGTGAAGATAAAACGTTCTGTGGGCAGAACATCTGCATCTCTGGAGTAAATTCCATTCCAAAAGAAAATGGTTCCTAGGTTTCTAGCATTTAGTGCTTAAAAAAATTCCTGTGAACCCTCAAAACAAGCAGGTAGGATATGGCAACAGCCGAGATATTAACAGGGCAGCACCATTTCCAGTACTCTGGACATTGAACTGTATTTTCTTGACTCAAGGTGGTTGAATCGGCATCTGTATTTCGGGTGTGTTTTGAGATATAAAAAGAGGGTAACGATCCTCATTTCACCCAAGAAGCTAGAGATGTGTGTTAGAGACAAATCTTGTCAGAAAAACACCTTCCTTCCAAATGAGATTCTTAGAAATCCGTATCATTCTTATATCCATCCATATTTCTGTTCCGTATTATTATAGGAAAGACAACGTGGTGGAGGACCCCTAATCTCTTTCTCATAGACTGAATTTGCTGGAAAACAGCAGATCTGGACACCACTATAGAAATAAGATGTAATGATATCCGTTACAAGACGGGCAAAGGATATAAACAACACAAAACGACATGAAATGTGTTTTTCTGCATGTAAAGGGAGTACTTGTAACTGGAGAATGGGAGGTCGTGTATAAGGCAGAGCCCCTCAAAGGCCATGGTTACTTGAGCAAGACCTTTGAAAAGATGTTAGAGGAAACAGGTAAGTGGGAACCCCCGAAGTTTTGGGCAGTGAGGTGACATTATCAGAACAGTGTGTTCGAATCAGGGCAAAGACGTGTCCATTTCATTCCAAGTCCCACAAAAAAGCCCAGGACCACAGTCACCACAGAACGAGATAGTCATTACATTCGCCCTTGATTCATGAATCTAAAATCTTGGCATTACTATTTCAGAGGGAAGGAATTTTCACATTCACGAAAATCAGGGCATTTTATTGAAAGAAATTCTACTGGAAAATAGGCTTCCCTCCTTCCTTATTCCACTTTCTTTCCTTTTTTGTTCTTTTTCTTTCTTTTTTTTTTTTTTTTTTGAGGGTAGAGGGCAGAAGGATAAGGGGGAAAGGGAATTCACATACATCTGAAAAGTACACAGGTCAGAAGTTGAAAGGTTGAAAGCCCCTGGATACAAAGTTCCTATTACCAGTGCAGTTAGTCCAAAGTGATAGAAGGAGACTCAGTTGAGGTGCCTGAATATTTCAGGTATGTCTTTATAAAGCGGTGACATGGGAGTGTCAGTAGACAGCCTGCCCGTCAGTTATGAATACACAGTGGACGGTTTACCCTGCACTTTGGGAAAATGCAGCCCCCAAATACATTTTCACTCAGTTGCATGGAATTTAAAAATCTTCCTGTTGAACAAAGGGTAATAAATTAATTTAAAAATATTAATTTATCTCTATAAGCACTGTCCAAGTGTCTTCATATGTATTAACACTATCAAAATAATTTGGGGCAATAAGGAGCAAAGATGGGAGTATTTTTGATCAGGAAAAGGCGTTTTACACTGATCTGACCCACCTAAATGTTAAGAAATGTCGAGGAGCCACAGAGAGATGTATAACCAGGCTTACATTCATCACACCACAGAGGGTCTTATTAGCTCCGGTGAGCAAAGGAATTCCTCACAACTTTTCCTTTTATTTTGAATTATATGCAGGTTTTCTTCTCATGCTTAAAGATTCTTTTTGGAATACTTAGTTGTAGGCTTGTTTTCTCTCCTCTGTCTGTAAAGCTCTAATTAAAAAGAGCTTAGTTAATCAAAGACTTTCTTTCCACTATTGTGTACAAATTGGAAATTAATTACGCCCAAGGAGATTTCTAATATCAAGCAAGATCGAAACACAATAGCGTTCATTAGTGGGGACAGCTCTTAGAAGGGCTGATAGCTGGCCACGGCCACAGGACCGCCATCCCCAGGGTGTCCTTGACTTACCGCCTGCGCCACAGCACCTCTGATAGCGTAGACTCATTGTCACCACCAGGCGGGGAGTCTTCTTTTAGTGTTTTAGAGTTGGTAGAGAGCCGCATGAATTCACAGTCTATGAAAATTAGGCTTCACCCAATGCCGACAGTCTTAAACTTCCCTACACACGAGATATCCCATGGCATTCCGTTCAAGGGTGCATTCCAGTTCAGCAAAGGGACGGGTCATTTATGACAAAATGTGCATTCATCACAAGGTCTGAGGGATGCTGAGAGTGCTGCCTTCCAGGGGCCAGACTTGGAGTAGAGAGATTCTTTGCAAAACCACCATCGTTTAACACTGGACGGTTCTCCTCTCCAGACCAGATGGTCCACAGATAGCCGCTTGCAATCGTAACAAACTGCACAGAACTTCTCAACATCCGTGTGCCTTCCAAACGGAGCCCAGTGCTTTTACTCTCAGACACCGAGAACAGCTCTCGGTGTGGCGAGGATGACAAATATCTCCTCGGTATTGGTCTTGAAAACCATGTTTCGGATACAACACTAAGATCAAAACACGAAAGCAGAAGATGCTAAGTGGAACTACATCCGTCATTCAAATCCCAAGGACAAAGACTTAGCTGTGAAGTGCAGCTGACAGACTATTGTTTAAAGATACTGACATTAAATCTCCTAATGTTTGTAATAGTCTTAATGTCACCTTATTGGTAAAAAATATAGTCTTAGGCTTTCTGCCTCTCTGGGTTTGCCCATCCTGGACATTTCTCATAAGTGGAATCATATGACATGTGGCCTCTGTGGCCAGCTTCCTTCACTGACCTAGATGTTTCTGGGGTTCATCCACATCAGGTCCCCTTTCGGTTGATTGAATGGCTTTCCCGCAGTTGTGAGAACCCTTCTCCAGCCAGTCTTTGGCTGGAAGCAGCAAGCCTCCTTCATCATGAAGGACATTTTAGAAGTTGTTGCCAGGACAAAGTCAAACTACTCACCCTCTACCCATCTTCTAATCTAGAGACAAGAAAAGCCCAGGACACAGGGTCTGCTCTCTGTTCCACATTTCTGTTCCATGCAGATACTTTACCTTTTTTCTTTTTAGATCTTTGATCCTGGCTAAATCGTGGTAATACGTTTTATATTTTAATGTCTTGTTTTGTGTCCTGTGTGGTGGTGGGATGTGTGCCAATGCTGGAGTTTTCTGTGCCGTCTGATGCACACACTGCCTTTCCATACATCATTCTCAGCCCCAAAGCAGTGTGTGCCCTGACAGCATTACCTCAAGGATGCTGCACGTCCCCAAAAGCTGAACATATGGATATCTGTTCATCTCCATATCCCTTGTCCTCAGACCAAATCCAGCATCTACCATGTTCCACAGAACTGCTCGCAGACAAACACATCTCAGGAAAACAGTCTGAAGTATCTTCTAGGGACACAAAGACCTGTTGCTAACCCTTTTGCACATGACGGCTCCCTGCCCTCCTGCAGTCCTGGACACCTTTCTCTTTCCTGTGACACACATCACTTTTTGGCAATAGTCTATACACCAATCATATAACGATCCATCGCTTACTGGGTCTTAGCTCGCTATGAAGTTAATGTTGAGTGCTGGGATGTTTTTTCTTTTCTTTTTTTTTTTTTTTGCATTGGAGCATCATTGATATACAATCTTATATTGGTTTCAAGTATACAACACAGTGATTCAACAGTTAGCTGTATATGAAATCCTCAGCCCACTAATGTGGTTACAATCTGTCACCATACGAGGATAACACAGAATGATTGGCGTGGTTCTCCATGCTGCCTTACCATCCCTGTGACCAGCTTACATTATTATGACTGAAAATTTTTGTGCCCCTTTGTACCCCTCGCCCTCCCCACCAACCGCATGGTAACCACCAGTCACTTCTCAGCACTTTATTTGAGGAACATACAATGAAATGCATGTATTTTTGTGTACAGCTTGATGAATTTTGACACAGGTGGGATTTTTGTCTTTGTAGTTTCTCTAGTTATCTTTCATCTTTATCTTTCATTGCGAGTACTTAGATAATTTCATAGCAAAGACTAGGGATGTCACAATGCTGTTGAATTTATATTAGGGTGGATGTTATGTTATGATGAGTACATTATGTAATATTGTTACATATTGTACTCTACTACATTATATTGCCATGTCTTATTTTATTCAAGCTTATTTGTCCTAACTCTTTTGTTACATTTTACAGTTAAGAATACAGTGTAATTACCAATGACAGAGTACCCTTAAATCCTACATGATCTCACACATTCTCATATTCTCTTTCCCATCAAGGTTCTAGAACCTCTCTGTTTTTAAAGCGTGCAAAGTCATTAAAGCAAATTTATTGCTTCATTTTGGTATAACATTTTCAGCATAAAGATTCATTGTTTGCTGTGCATGGGAAAGTTAAACCAAGCACTCTTGCAAGGAATGTCTCAAACAAGCATGCTGATTCTCGGTCAGCTTCTCTTTAACTTTCCCAAGTGGCCGGGCCACGAGGTCAGGTGCCAAGTTCCCGGCCTTGTGGATTCCAGAAACAAGCCAGAGGAGGGTGCCTGACATTTGTACAAGTCTTGCGTGGAGTAGGCCAATGAGTTCAGACCTTCAAGGTTGCTACCCTCCATGAAATGCTCTTCCGACTCTGCAATGACTCCTTCGCTTCCACCATGACACCTCTGTGCACGTGAGAAGGTGGACTACGTGCAATAACATGAACGCAGCGACATTATACCCAGACACCTATGGTCTTAGTTTATGCATCACACTGGTGACAAATCTTAAGCTCTGGGGTCATCCTAAATCAGGATGGAATGAAGAGATCTGGCTCCTCAGATAAGGGATGACCGTGCTTCCCACCGTGAACCAAAACGTGGATATTCGAGTTGCCAAATGCTGCATCAGCCATGGAAGTCTCACTTGTGTCTGGAATATTTAGATTCAGGCCTGTTCCCACCTCAGCAGATCGTTAGCCCTTGGTTCATTATGACTCTTCGCTCTTCAGTCACAGCCCAATGAACAATTCCTTGATGCTTATCTACCCGGACAGAGTATAAATCAATACACGCATCCATACATGTGGCCTGAATCACTTTTGGCCATTCTCATCATCTCTTTGGCAAAACACTCACCTCATTCCTATCCATGACTTTTATTAGGCTCTTAACCCTTCAATTACCCAAAAAATGAGAAAAAAAATCTTACCTTCAGTTTCCTATATGATTCTGTTCATGTCGTCTCCTTGATAACACATGCAATCAGGGTCTCCCTGAAGAATCGCTTCACAACGGTGGGTATCTGTCCGCTGCAAATGTGAAGGTGGTCCACCTGGAAATAAGGAAAACCATTGAGTCTGGAAGCTCCGTGTATATGCAGAGCCTTCACTTTCCCTGTGGGGGCACCGATGGAGGCCAGGATTCTTGCCTCCCTGTGGAACAGTGACAGACGCTTGAGGACAAGCAGAGGTCCATGAGACGCTGCTCTGAAGAAGCCAGTTTGAGCTTGGAGACATCAGGTAGCCGAGCAGAAGGAGGAAGGAATATGAATGATGCCCATTTGAGAATCATCCCGTGGAGGGCTCACCCTGCATTGAAGAGGTACAGCTGGTTGTTTAACAGATAAAACTCACGTGGCGCACAAGAGAAAACAACCCCCGGTCTCACAAGGGCGGCCATCGATGAACATACCCGGAATGTTGCTCTGCACATGTGCAGCACACAGACGGCTCTTACACTATTGCTTGTGGAACCCTCATTGCTTTAACACCTCACGGTTTTTTGTTTTAGGATTGAGGGGACTATCAAATCCCCATACGAATATTTCCTTCCTTTTTAAGAAGCTTGTGATCTATGCCAAAAAATGAAACAAACATGCAAGACATGATTAGGAATTAACTGGATGTTGACTTCCTGAAAAACCGAGGAGTGAATACAGGTGTATTTGGGGAAAATATTTAGGGGATATTGGCGCTCAAAGCTTCAAACATCGGTCAGACTGTATCGTCGTTTCGTACGGGAGGTGTTTACTGCTTGAATGGTGTCCCTCAAATAGACATGTTGAAGTCCTGATTCCCAGCATGTTGCAGTGTGACCTGATCGGGAAATAGGACGTCTGGAGATGTGATGTACGTGAGTCACATTGACGGCCGTCCTGCAGCAAGATGCTCTTTGATCTAAGGTGACTTGTGTCCTTCTAAGGAAAGGAGCATGTGAACAGGGGGAGTACAGCCCAGACCATGGGATAAGGAGACACAGGTGCCAGTGACATGCCTATAAACCAGGGGACACCAAGGAATTAATGAACACCCACAAAAGCAACAGAGAAACAAGGACGGATTCCACACAGAGTTTGAGCAGGAACAGAGCCCTGCTGACTCTGATTCCGGGTTTCTCGCCACTGGGACTGTGAGAAAATAAATTCCTATTGTCGTAAGCCTACCAGTTTGAGGTATTTTGGTATGACAGCCCTGGAAAACCAAGCCAGACAGGGACTATAAAAAATAAAAATAAAAAAACTAACTCAACAGATCTAGGAGACTGTGAATTTGAACTTTCAAAGCCCTCAGACTTCCCGAATCCTACCTTCAGGGGAAATCTCATGTTTCCCTTGAACCAGCCCGGGTTGGCGTCACTGAATCATGTGCTGAGGTCATGTGAGATGTCAGGTCCTTACCACACTTCGACAATCCCCTGGATGGAAAGGATTCTGATCAACAACCGTGTCTGCCACAGTGTTTTGTGGATGTTGATTAAAAAAGGCCTCTTTTCTGTGGCTTTTCTCTTCAGCCTCTCAGTTACACTGCTGAGCCCATGGTGACACCTGCATCTCTGCATCTCTGCATCTCTGCTGTGCAGGTGGCTGCGGCATCCTTGATGGAAGCATTTCCTTCTCCAAGGACAACAATCAAAAGGTGCTTGAGAACTGGTACTTGAATTTTACGTCCGTTTCGATGGCAGCCATGCTCTCTCAAATTGTAATCACGCTTGCGGAGAAAAAAACCTTTTTAATGCCCATGAGTACTTTACAGGACGGGGAGCCCAGTGAATCTCACACCTCCAGGGGACATAGCCCGATATTTCATTCAGGGGCATAAGCATAGGCATGCGACGCTTCTACCTTGTGGGGTCTCTTTCTAATCGTTCCGATACCTTAAATTCCACAATCATTACAAACTTATGTTTACTCTCCCATGTAAAAGAAGCCCAGGTTCTAAGGCATAGACTTTGAACTCATTTGCTGGGGTGAAATTGTGGGGCAAAAATGAGCAGAACCCCAGGAGCAAAGTGGTAGAAAGAGACACTGAGAATACTGTGATGGCTGGAGTGGCATTCCCCCAACATATCCCACGTGCTAATCCCAGGACCTCTGAATGTGGCCTTATTTGGAAATAGGTCTCTGCAGATGTCATTAAGTTAACAGGGTGGTTCTAATTGAATGACTTGTGTCCCTATAAAGAGAGGGAAACTTGGATGCAGTGGCACGCAGGGCAGAAGGCCATGTGACAGATGTTAGCCACAAGCCAGGGAACACCACGGATTCCTGGCAGCCCCAGAAACCTGGGACAGGTGGTCCCTTACAGCCTCCTGAAGGGGCCGACCCTGCCTGCACCTCGATCTCAGATTTCCAGCCTCCAGAACCAAGACAGAATAAACTTCTGGGTTCCTTTAAGAGACCCAGGCTGTGTGTTACAGAAATCTCAGGAAACGAATATGTGTGATAATAAGCTGGAACACAAGTTAATTGGAAAATATTTTATGGTGGTAAAAGATTCATGCCATCTACCTGCTGTTTCCGATGGGCCAGACGTGTCTGTCACCTGCTTCTCTGCCTTGATTTCAATTGTCATTCCCAGAGGCGAGCACCTCCTATCCCTTGCACATGGACACTGAATATTTGGAGAGCTCATGCAAGGATCCAGCATCTTGCAGTACTTTGTTTTGCAGAAACGTGGACCTTTGGGGCAGCAAATAGAGATTTTTGACAGGTTTTGTAAAGCTGTGTGGCTGCTGAATTGGGCAGAAAGCATTCCACTGCCTTGATCACCACTAGTCAGCAGGATTTCTGCAATGATAGAAATGTTTCTATAATGTGGACTTTCTGAGAATGACAGCCCTTGGCCACGTGTGGCCGTGAGACACTGGAAAGAGGGTTGGTGTAACTAAGGGAGTGGGTTTTACACGGATTTTAATTTTATTTCATTGTAAGCAGCGTGGCCACCTATGGTTATTGGCTACCATATTGGACAACACAGGTCAGGAACAATAATTCACATTGCACCACAATACATCCTAAAAAAAAAGAGAAAAATCAGCTGATCTTCATATGCACTTCACATCCATGGACTGGGAGCTCTGAATAGCTGTTGACTGAAAACACTGTAAACGAGCATTGAAGAAAGTAGTTTTAAGTGGCTGTAAACAAAATGTCCTATTTCAAAACCACTACTTACAGAAAAAAAATTAAAAAGTGATACGGGGCGTGTGTGTACGTAAAAAGATGGAATGGTCTAAAGAGGAAGTGATGGAATCGTTTTTCCTTAAGTTCAGTATAGGAACCATGTGCAATTAAATGTCTCAAAGGTAAGAAGGTATAAAAATGTTCTCCAAGGACATAATATATAGATATACATTTTTATATATAGCTATATTTATATAACCATAAACATACAGTTTATAGATAATTATGTTTAACAATTGTCATAAAATTATAGCTGTAATACATAGATAAAAAGTAAATCCATAGCTATAAGACTGGAGATTCAATATTTCCTCCAAATCTCAGTATTCCTAAGAATAAACAGAAAACAAAATCTTGGTCCTCTTTTTTAGCACTTAGGTATGACCTTGAGTATTCTCTGAAATTACCACTTAGAATCCTGATGTTATAATTCCTTCCTTCCATACCTTCCCCCCCAAAAAATAGTGTAAGGAGATCCACTAAACAACAGTTCTCCGGCATACATAGGAATTTTCAAAGTACTTCCATCATGTATCTAATCGTAAATATTAATACCAGAATATCAGAGAACCCTTGGGTTTCTGATGCTGAGCAGAATTTTCCTTAAAATGACTGAATATGAACCACACAGGCATGAACACGTCCTATTACGTCGTTGAAACGTAAAAGCCACAATTCTGGTCAGAGATTTTCTTTTGTAGTCTTGTTTATTCTGACATGTGTCTCAGTGGTTTAGCATAATGGCCACATGGGTCCAGTCCTCTTGGTCTAGGGACAGACCCCCTTAGGAATAGGAAAGCTCTGTTGGCCTCAAAGACTGCATTACTCTTACCTGTCCAATTTGGAGATGGGTAAGGAAAGACTATGGGATTGATTTTTCAATAATCCCAATACAAGTAAGAGGAAAGTGCTATGGATAACGGGAGGCAGAGAGCAGAGACGTCCCACAGCATTACACACCAGCGCTTCCATTTAAGAGGATAATTTATTTACTTATTTATGGTGATAAACGATGGTTTTCTTGAAGAGAAGGAGATTTATTGTGTGTTTCCAGACCTGCCTTGGGATCAGAGCTCTGTACAATCCATCTTATAAATGATGTATAAAGGGATATGCGAGGATCTTGGTGGTTCATCTTGATTGTCCTAACATGAGGAAATAAGAGAAATCCCAGGAAACTGAGAATATAGGATTCCACTGGTGATGTCTGGTGTGTATTGTGATAAGTCCTGGAAGGATCTCTCAAAGGGATGATCAGAACAGAAACAGATCTCCTTTCAAATGTTTCTACACATTTCCAGAGGAAATTCATACACCTACTTAAGATGATCTTGTCGACAAAGAGAGTCAACAGGAACAGATTATATAATCATTCACACACACCCATCCACACAGATACAGCGCTGTCAGAGAAGTGTAACAACCAAATAATTCCACTGCTTTTAAAATAGAAACTCAACAGAAAATCTTTTTTATTTTTTAATTTAGCTATTTTCAAAATTGTTGACACCAGTCGCATCTGGGAAACAATTTTGTCCAAACCAGGCAAACGCATCTGGCCGTCTGCTATCCCCAGGGTGACTGTCATATAAACAAGGGATCCTCTCGTACTTTTCCCCAATCCTTTAACTCTGAAAGTTTTATTTCCTATAGAAAACAGACTTGAATGTGAGGTGAGGATTACATTTGAAGTGTAACATGATACGTAAGGATGGACACACACACACACATATACACACACACACACACATACACACATATACATCTCCAAGTTCAAGAATGTTGACAAGTCTTTGTCCCAATGGGTATCTTCAAATGCTGCCTTTTTCTTTATTTCCATCTCTTTCACCCCTAAACACACACACACACACACACACACACACACACACACACATCTCCAAGTTCAAGAATGTGGACAAGTCTTTGTCCCAACGGGTATCTTCAAATGCTGCCTTTTTCTTTATTTCCATCTCTTTCACCCCTAAACACACACACACACACACACACACACACACACACACACACACACACTTACATACCATGTTGATTTTATCATTGGAATTATAAAAAATGAAGCTATTGATTTGGGGTAGGTGTATATTGAATGAAAACAGATCTTCCGAAGAAGTCCTTCCAAAGAATGACCATCGAATTTCTCTCTGCTTATTCCTATCTGTCCGTAAAACTCAATCTTTTTTTTTCCAATTGCCTGGGTTAACCAAAATTGAGCACTTTAATTTTTTTCAAGGTCCTCGGATATGAATATCAAGATCATTCTATTCAACAGACATTTAGTGAAGAAAACCTACAATTTTCATTAGCACCATGCAAGGGGCTATTGTGTAGATGTTCAATGGGATGAACGATTTTTTTTTCTTTTGAAAGCATTTATTTTCAAGGAGTTAAGGGACTCTTTAGGTATTCAACCAAAAATCAGCTTACAAAGTCCATTGCCAAAGAGAATCCAGGAAACTACAGGAGAGACTGAATTTGGTAAATAAGGGCTTGAGAATTAATCATGTTTCTGTGGAAGGCCAATGCAAGGATAATAAACTCGGGAGCTGCAGGACCAAAACAGATTATTGTGGAACCAATGAGCCAGCGTCTCAGCAGCCTGAGAGGCGAAGGCGATATTTTCAGGACTGACTTAAGCATCAGGAGGTCAAGGGCTGAAACCAGACACCGACTAGAAGGACTGAGAAATGAAGTTCATTACAGCAAACTGTTTCCCAGACGCATTGTTCATTGTGCTCACGCCCCTGGATGCGTTCGATGAGGTGTGCCTCTCCTTGACTTGATAAGTAAACTCCAGATTTAAACACAATTTAGAGCAAATACACTGCGTGATAGGTGGACTCCATGAACTCACTCTAGTTAAAAACCTCTCCCCAAGAACACTTCACTAGGTCACTCTCTAAGGTCGTCGTAACGCCCTCAAACTGGCAAACGCATTTATTTACATTTGCTACTGACGCCGCAGGCGGTTTTTACAAGATGAAATGACTGGAGAATGGGTGAAAGGAAAAATAACAGAAGGTTCTCCCATCTTCCTTCACTTACGGAAAACACTCCTGTGAAATGCATTTTAAGAAGGATGTCATTCTTAAAACCCGGGACGAGCTTCATTTTGTTCTTTTTAGGAAAAACATCAAGGAAATTCACAATCTTTGTCTCCAAGAAATAAACTAAACAGATAATTGATTTTTGAGGATAAAATTCTCACTTTCAAAATGTACTGACTCTTTATGCCTTTAAAAGACCACCATGAATGCATAATGTAGTTAATGAGCAAGGGTTTTAAAAACCTAGACCCTCGATGTTAGTTTACAGAAGGTAGAGCTTTCTCTGAGTCATTTCTGGGTTCCGTACAACATGAGCAGCTGGCCCACCCTCTGCTAAGCATTTATCTAACTAAATGGCACTGAACACAATGAAAATGGAGAAAGTAAATAGCAAATTATCTGTAAAAATGCAACGTTGGGCTATTGTTGTATTATAAATCATGTACACGATGTTTCAATTTACATCAATACAAAGACATAGTTTTCTGTCATCCAGTTTCTTACATTGTTCTGGATATGGACACATACTTATACACATATTTAAATATTACATATAACATGTATGTATTCCTATACATCCGTATACTACTCTTGTTTTTAAGCTGAGAAACTGATGTCCTATGACAATTTACCAGTAAACACAGACTTGCGTACCACAGGCAAAGAGAGCAATGACATCTAAAGAAGAAAACTGCACAGAATTTAAATTTTGTGAGCATAAGCACTTGTATCACGTGTTATGGTGAATATTATCTCACCAGCTCTGTGCGTTTACAGATGCATCCACCTGCCTGTCGGCCCTTTGGCTGTACGTGAGCTTGGGAACCCCTCCGTGCAGTGGCAGGCTAAGGTAATAATTGGGTTACTCCTTTATGCCATTATTAGACAACATGGTTTCTGATTGCTTTTGCGTGCCCTACTTGTAATTCCAAAAAACAAGGTGAGATACAAAATAAGTTGTCTCAGATGACGGATACTAGGAGTCGCAGAAAGGACTTCAACACAATATTCTGAACTCATAACTTTAAATGCCCTGTGGGCGGGACTTGCAATCTTGATATATTTGAAGGTGGAAGCGGTGATCATCTTGTCATTTCAAAGAGCCTTAAAACATCCATTTAAAAAAAAAAATTCTCTGCATCTGAGATGCGTGTATCTTTCCAACACCCTGTGTCTCGGCTCAGAGGGTGTCTTGCCAGGTGGGCATTCGCTTTCCTGATCACGGATGCACCCCTCCTGCCATCGCCTTCTCTGAAACCTGCCTGTCTGGGCCTCTTTGTTCCTGGGACCATTTCTCATATGTAGTCCTTGCCCACCCCCAACACCTCTCCCAACAACAGCTTCTGTGCGGAAGGAAGTCTCTCTGCCAATTATGGAAATGGACTGCGGAGAAAAGAGATCTTTAATTTAAGACACTTTTGTTATTTACTATTTATCTCGTGCCCGGCTGATCTGAGCCCTGCGCCTCTTTGTGTCTCAGAAATACCCGGGGACAGAAGTCCCCCTTTTCAAAAATGATGGTTAAATTCCTTTGGTGCCTTTGGTGAATGATTAAGAACAAAATTGGATTTAGGTGTTCATTGCATAGCTTCCTGTTGCATAAATAAGTACAATTATCAGTCAGTGCACAGAAACAGCCACAAATAGTTTTTTGAACTAGGAAGAACTATGCACAGGAAAGAGAATACATATTTACCAAATGTTTGGAAAGTTAACCCTCCAAAATCAATAAGTTGTAGAAATCACAGAAAATTGAAAGCCAACCAAAGACATTTGGGAACATAAAAATAAACAACAAAACACCAAAAATCAGTAAATATCATAAAGGAGAACTTCCACAGAAACAAAATCTATTGCGTTAGGATTTTGGAGATAAGTGGAAAGAGACAATCACATACATGTATATGAGTGTTGTAAGCAAATACATGTTTTGGATGGAAATTTACACATATGTATATGAAGCCTATAGACACAGCTGTACCTCTCACCTTTAATCCAAATATCTGTCTGCGTAGAAACTTTCCTCAGTAAACCACTGGAAGCTTTTCAAAATTGTATATATATTCAAAATATTTCTTACTTGTTTTTAGTGGGAAAAAAACCAACACAAACATAGAACATGATACATTGGCTAAATTAAGATACACCCCCAGAGTGGAATACTATACAGCCAGTAAAGCTTGTGTGGCATAAAGTTTTCCAACTGATTTGCAGAATCTTAGATGATTCTTTGGGGTTCAGTAATGATATGATTTGGGTTTGTAACTGTGAGAACATTATATGTTGCAAAATGTCCCCACCATGAGCTTAGCTAACGTCCATTACCACACATAGTTACAATTTTTTTTCTTGTGGGGAGAACATTTAAGATCTACTCTATTAGCAACTTTCAAATATGCAACACAGAATGATAAAGTGTAGACACCGTGCTGTACATTCCATCCCCATATTTTATTTATTGTATCCCTGGAAGTTTGGACCTTTGGACCCCCTCTGACCATTTTACCCACCCCCAGCCCTGCCTCTGGCCACCACCAGTCTGTTCTGTTTTGTCATAAATCATTAAAACTGACATCCAGGAGTAGACCAGTCTTCTGAGTCGGGTTGAATCACGAGGGCATTGTGGAAGTGATTTCTTAAATTTGCAGAAATTGCTGGAGCGGCAGTAGAGACAGAACTTTCATGTCACAACCAGCTTTGAAGGCTGCCTCAGGGCTGCCTGGGGTACCGTACTGCAGAACGTCTGAGGCCAAGAGACGTCTCTGCTGGGGAAAAAGTCACCACAGGCAAAAGAGAGAGAAATGCGGATGTTTATGTCAGGAGTTTGTCGCCCCTGACTCAGGAGGCATCCATCAGCCATATAATAAGACTGACTTTGTACTCCAGGCCACAGCGTTTGTTTGATCCCAGCTGCTTTGGGTCTTAGCCATCTCTTTTGCAACATTTTTTTTTTCCTCTTCGCACCTTCTAATCATGAATCTTTTTACGAATCATGTAGTATTGTTCTCTTGCCGCTCTGAAATCCAGACGGAGGGATGATCATAGAAAATAGAAAGACATTTTCTGCTCTAAGGTCTTAACACAGTGACCCTAACTAAGCCACTGGCGCTAACACGTGGATTATAAACCTTGTACCAGACATGCTAGCGTCAGAATTCAGTGGCCACATTTACACATCAGTTTGGAGACCAGGAAGCCAAATGGACTGAAAACCTTAACTCACTCACCCTCACTCAGTAAGTAAAGGAGATACCAGAGATAAAAGTCATCGTATCATGGACCTGGGTCTCTTACTAATTACACCTGTGTTCCGTCAAAGATGATGTTCAAACAGTGGAACGCTGATCACAGAATCCTATGAAGAGTATTTGTGACATACATATTGTATGTATGACATACATATTGTTAAGTAAATTGCAAGAAGCAGAAGGATAAAGTTATTTCAGCTGAGCATGTGAAGTACAAACATGTATATAAAGTCGGGGAAAACGCACTGAAATAATTTTGGTCAATTTGATCCCAGCTACTTAAAGTCCTTCAGTGCAATATAGCTCACCTTTGGGTCATAGTTTGTGACCTGTCAGATTTGCAACTGACACATTGCACCATGTGTATGTCAGAGAAAAGTATACTTTCTTTTGGAGAATTAAAAACATATCTATCAGAAGCCCATTAGATCGATGACCTCATATGCCATGGAAGGGATATGCCTCAATCCTTTTGCATGATCTCCATGTCTGGAATTTTTTTCCCCCATCTACCTACATTCTTTGCATGAAAAGTGAATTTACAGATACTTTTAAAGGTAGAGTTCTTATCCATTTATGTTGGTCAGAGTATTCAGACACCCCCTACCTGGCATTTTTGGATTCCCCGTGTTGGAGAAAAACAGTTTGATCAGCCGTCCAGGACTACATGGTTTGGGGTGGGAAGGTTTGGAAAACTCTAGACTGAGCAGTTGCTAGTGACATCAGACTCACAGAAACAAGGCACATTTAACAACAAAAATCCCTGAAATATATTGTAAGGTGCAGCATAAATATTCACAATTTTCATTTTATGAAGACATCCTTTTCTTTAAATCAATGTATGTAACCCTCTGAATTAATAGTACTTGATAACCTTGCCTAGCATTTAGCATAGGACAGTGTCCCACATATATAAATTGAATCATCCTGGCCATATTTTCTGTGATTCTTGGAAGTCCTGGTCATGACATATTCAGTCTAACCAGATGTCCTGACTTCTAGAATATGTCCATAGATACAGTTCTTTTCTGATACAATGAAATACATCACGGATTAAATTTACAGAAAGTAACAATATTTCTCAGATGATTTCTCCCTGGAAAATGGAGCAACAGCATAGCTCCTAGGAACACCTGATCACATCGATACCACTCAGGACGCAGGTTTATCATTATTCACTGAATTCTTCTCCACTCTGAAAAAGAAAGGACATCAATTCATTATAAGTATATTAACATTTTAGTATAATGTGTATATAAAATTTATTATAGCATATACAAAATATATAATTCAATAGAATGAATATATATAAATATAAAAATTATGTTATATTTTGCACATAATATCTATTGTAATGTGAAATATAATTTTGTAATTATCTTGATTCTCTGGGATGTGGACTAAACATATTGTGATGATCAATTTACAATACATACATATATCAAATCTTTATGTTGTATCCCTTACACTAGTACAGTGGTACATGTCGATGGTATTCCAGTTTCCAATGAAACTGGAAAACATTTTAATTAAAAGAGAAACTCTGGTGGCTTCAGAAATGGATCACAGATCTGTGGCACTAGAATGTCCCTCTCCGAGGAAGGGCAGTTTCTATGTTTCTGTCATTCATGTATCCAAGCTGTGAAATTCATGTGCTCATTTCCTCAGCCTAACCCTGGATATTACATGTGTTGGCACAAGGCTGGGGTTATACTGGTTAATCTCCGTGGAATTCCATGTGCTCAGCAGTGTTCACATGACCATTCCCCCCAAATTCCCTCCCATTTCACAGATGACAGACTGAGGTATAGAGGTTGAGTCATGGCCCAGGGCCCTGTACCCGGTGGATGGCGGCACTGGGCCATGTGCACAGGTTGCGCTTTGCAGAAGAGAAGCTCCTTCTGCTGCTGTGTGGATCATAACTGGCCACAGAAATGCAAACATAATTTCAGAACACAATGCAGAGCTACTGGGGACCCAAAAGGCTGCCAGGAAAACCGCAGGTGAACCAATGGACGTCTTTTTAAATGATTCACTCCCATCTATTTTTAACCTAAAGACAGTTAGGTGATTGTGCCCAACACTTGATTTAAACTCCAGAACCAGGCTGACGGAGGAAGAAATGGTGCATGTCATTTTAACAACGATAGACTGTCATTGCAGAAAAATGCCTTTGCCACACTATAGTAATGTCATGTTTTGTCTTGTCAAAGAATGACTTCACTGTGGAGCGCTGATTGCTCATAAAGATGCTTATGCCTCAGGCCCGAGACAAAACTGGTTTTAATGATGGGTGTATGTTCCCCGGACATCCACGTGGCCAGGGGACTGTTAGGACCCCACATCCTGCACATCTGTGCACGCACAAGTTGATACTCTCCAAGAAGCAAAACTTCCCCCCAATAAGGAATGAAAGGTAAAACATCACAAGCAAATCTCAAACATGTTGGCATTTGCAGGAAGCAAAAATTTTAAAAAGCCCGTTTGTTGCTGACACTGTCTCGGGAATGAGAAAGCACGGGGCTGAGCAGCCTCAGAGCTCAGAGACGCCCCTGCAAGTGTGGACATGCCCTGAGGCTGTCGGCTTTTTCTTTCCTTTTCTGAACATGCAACATCTGTACCAAATATTCCTTTTCCCCTTTCTTGGGCTCTTGCTATCTGTAAATATCTGATTCTCCTTTGAATGGTAACTGCTTAGGAAAACCATTTCTTTGTAGCCCACCCTTCAGAAGACAGTCAGTGAGGTATGAAGATTGTATTTTCAGACTTCTCCAGACAAACAAACCCATCAATAGAACAGATACCAATATCAATATAGGTATATGTTGCAGACTTAGATAAACAGATTTATTATGAAGAACTGGCTCCTCTGACTGTGTATGCAGAGAGGCACCATCATTTTCTGCCTCTGCCTCAGACAAGCACACGTAAAATCTCCCCAAAGCAAGACTAGCTCAATGACAATGGAAAAGATTATCTACTTCGACCTTGAGTGATGTTTTCCAAGACTCAGTGATGTCTTAAGGATTTTGAGGGCAAAATCTACTCAATATACAGGAATGCTAATTAAGCAGCCAAGCTTAGCAGTATTTCTGAGGTGGCCTCATGTGGTAACTGATTCTCCTGCATCCCAACCTGTGGTGGTACTTTCTGGAAATCCGTGTGACTTGTCCCCTGAAATGAGCCTAGTGGAAAAGCTCTTTCAGAAGCACCTGTCGTCTCTTGCTGATTGATATCCACTCAAATCCGTATTTCTCAGAGCCTGGTTCAAAATTAACACCTTCCAGTAATCATGAGGACGGCATGTCAACCCCTATTCCTGGCTTTTGCTTTTCCAAATCTCCCCTACTCTGAGAGAGAGAACAGTTCAAGGAAGCAGGACCCATTGATCCAGATAAACACAGGTCAGCGATCATGCAGAAATTATGATCACATCAAAGATACTGTCTTCTGAAAGTGATTCTATGCACGATTATTTTACACCTCCTTGAATACGTGCACTCCGCCGACTTCTCTTTGGATGCGATGATGTGATTCAAAGTCTTTTCATTTTTTTAATGGTTTTTGCATTCTCAAGGTAAAAAAGGAAATGGTTCATCTAGGCTCTGGACATCTAGACTCATGCGCCTGTATTTTATTGGTCTCATCTAGGCAGTCGTGAATTCAAATTCTGTGATTCAAGTTTGGGTGGAGTTTGAATTAGCCATCATTTCAGTGTACTACCTTTATCACACATCTCATTGCGACCCACCCAGGAAATGCTTGGCACGCGTATCACCCGTCAGATGTAACAGGCGCAGAAACATGGTGATGCTGTGAGAAGGCTCCATCTCGGTAAGCAGCTAACTTAGCAAGTTGTACTTGCCTCAGACTATTTAGCAAACGGTGTAGAGCAAATTGGTTTTGGAGTAAAGGTGGAAATGGACGTGTTCTGCTCTTAAAATATTATAAAACCTATTATCCAAAGAAAGGAAGAAGGCAATGGCTTGTATTACAGACAATGCCATGCTGGGTCAGCATATTCCAAGGTGCATGTGAATAAGGGTTTTGCTCTCATTCTTTGCAGATGAAGCAATTTTGTGTTGCCCTTACCGGCAGTACCGTGCAGTATATGGTCAGTGTCTTTCACAGCAGACCCTCGAATGGATGGATGGACGTCTAGAAGGTTGGGTGGACACAAGAGAATATGGAGACCTGGCCCCAGCAAAGATGGTCTGATTCCTAGGAATCTTCTCACCTTTCAGGATCTGTCTCCTGAGATGATCAGCGGCCAGGACAATGCTCTGCTCTCCGCAGGACCAGGGTGGAATGGACAGGGGGAAAGACGCTTGGTGAGGCGCTAGGGTTCAACATTGGTGGTCTTTAAAATCTTTACAAGGTCGGCACCATGTGCATTTCCATATGATGGCGGTGACCCTGGAAACTTTTCCTGGTTACAGCACTGATGGCTTACACTGCACGGCCAGATGTTCAACGTGGCCCCAGCTGGCTGCAGCCAGGCTACGTATACTTATGAACACAGACTGGATCCTCCTCCTGGGAATATACGCAGGACCCCTGTGAGCCCGGTTATCTGACCCTGGAAAGGACTCCAGTTCTTAATGTGCAAATGCGTGGACTGAATTTCCTACATTGCCCATGTCCCCACATGGCCATCGGATCGCCGCTCTCCTCCCAACTCAGCTCTTATAAAATAAAAACCTTTATGTTGTGCTTCTCAGACTAAAAAGGCATTTTATTCACACTCATTATCTTTACGGAAATCAAGTTAGTCATTCCAGTGGAGTTATTCCTACAGAATCATCTCAGGAAACAATGTCAGATCCACAGGAATCAAAACATGATAACATTTTCTTTACTTTTCCATTTTTGTCAGGGGAAGGGAAGCTAATATAATTGTATAATATATAATATATATTGCATAACATATTACATATGAGTGTGTGTATCGTGCGATTTGACAGAATAAGTGAAAAAGGTAAAAAAGAATAATTATAAAATGACAATCACTAAACTATAATGACCTCCATGTAATAATAATTTAAAGTGAGCCCATGGTTTTTCAGCCAATTCATTTTACTACAGAAATTTTATTTTGTGTAGGAGGTGACAACATCCCTTCTTAGAATAGCAAAGCTTTGAAAATAACAAACTTTACTTTTACCATATTCAAGAGATATGTAATGTCTCAATTTTTTCTTGTAACTGTTTTTTTTTAATTTTAAAAGAATAATTTCAAAGTCAATATCAAGTGGATTGGGCTGAAACTGAAACAGGCTTTCCAGTCATTACACAACAGAAGTGATGAGTGATAAATGCCTATTATTTGTGCAACAAGTCAGTTTTGTGGGACAGATGCCCATTGCTTTGATTATCTGCACACACCAGATTAGGAATGTCTTTCCAAGCAACAATGTGATGTAGTTCAAGTCATGAACTTGAATCTGGTGTCAGATGCATCCTCAGTTCGAATTCTTGCTGTACTGCTATTGAGCTGTGTGACTGAGAAAGTCACTTAACTGCTCTGTTCAACCAAATTAACCATATGTTTCCTGGAAATTGACATCAGCCTCTCATGTGGCTCAGAGTCTCTCCCTTCTTCCTCCAACCTTGTCTTTCACTCCACACTCTTTATTCATTTATTTCCCACATCCCTAAATCTTTCTCCACTTCTTTCCCAAGCTCGTCCTCTCCACACATTTTCCTCATGGTGTCAGTAATACCGGGATTGCATTTTTATTTGTTTCTGGTTTCCGTTGCATTTTCTGTCTGCACTTGTGTTCGACACATATTCTAATTTATGTGATTTAGTTCTTTCCTAATTTCACCGCTTTCCTTTTTACGTTGTTAACATAGCATATGCAACCACTTCCCACCCAATTAAGAGACAATTCAGTTTCCCAGAAAGCTTCCTAGAGAAACACCCTAACAATTATGAACCACGGGGATAGTAAGAACTTATAAAATTCAATGGTGGGTGTTTTTTCTTTCAACACAATGAACGTAGAAAAAGATTTTTTCCATTAACATAATAGAGGCCAGAGGAAATGATGTGATAACCTCAACCCCAAGAAGACACAAAAATAAGATGAGTTCAGTTTTGGTGATTTTTATCTCTAAGACATATTAGAATACAAAACCCTTATTTTTAAAAATCCACAGGCAGAATATGTTTTCTGAAGGTGTTTCAGTGTGGCTGCTTTTCAAATGCCCTCGCATCTCGAGGACCAAGTCATACCCAGGAAAAGAGTTTCCATAGTTACAGAGGACAAATTATCATTTTTGCATTGGGGAAGTGTATTTTCAATATACTGTAAATGCTAAGAGTTAGGCTCTTAAGAATTGTCTTTATGATATGGTAGAGTTTTTAAGCTCCCATATTATTAGCTTTTCTTCAGTTCCTGTATGACTGAGGTCTTTGATGTTGCAGGTCAGTCTGCTCATATGTTATGTTTAAATGTTAATGTTAAATGCTAACCTTGAATGGGAAAGACAAAACGAAGCATGCCAGCTAGGAGTATGGGGTGTTCTTATAAGGGGTAGTGGCCTCAGCTCTCAGCTGTGTAAAAGTCACATACAAAAATACACGAAGATGCGCTGGCCTTAAAGTTCCCAAACCCAGCAAAATACAGAATGTGTTGAAAATCATATTTTATTCTCCAAAGCGAGGCACAATAGTAACATGTTGTGCAAATCACAAACATAATGGGCATTGTATGAATCCTAAAAATATTCAGGTTCTGCAAAAGGTGTCCCTCATCATGAAAATAGTGAATACACTGCAAATGTATTTCATGTAACACATTAATAAATTCCTTCTGGGGAAGGGTGAATGCAGTGCACTGTATGCTCTAATTTTCTTCCAGAATTCTTCAAAAAGACATTGCCATTCTTCTCCAGGTGCTAAACTGAGGCATGGGTCTTGAATTGACAGGAAGAGACACAAAGGTAATTGGAAGGGAGGGGAAAAAAAATGACATGGTGTAGTCCTGGATCGCACTGAACCTGAAACCTCCCTTTTTGACATTTGCATTATAAAAGCCTACACATTACTCTTTTTAAGCTATTTTGAATTGCTTTTGCTGTTTTTGGTCATGGACTGTGTCTTGATTTGGGTAGGCTGAGGCTCAAATCATGTCTCTCCAAGTAGCTACAAACAGCAAATGTTTGCAGCAACCTATAATTCTACAGAACACCTGGTCCCATCCTCCCTGTGAAGTCAGCATCTTAAACACTTGGGGGTAAAAGGACATCATCACCCCAAAGTGATCGCACAAGGAATCCGTAAAGCTTCTGCTACCAAAGGTCCTGATGGCCACTTGAGAGAGAAAAACCCAAAGAGTAGGTAAAACTGGGGAGATTTCAGTTTTATCTTTGGTGTTGTTTCTTGTATACCTTGAGAATGACCAGCTGGCCCTGGAAACTGTAGTAGTGTTAACGTAAATACACCATTCGTTTCCCTTTAAAATACTTGTTCAATGTTATCTACACTTCATTTCCAGGTCCACCTTGTGAACATGGCCTCCATGAATTTCCCTAAAGACCAGTCAGTGTTAAGCTAAAGCATAGGTAGTGTGGATGTCGTACTATATGGTTTCCAGGTGCTGGAAAAGAAAACCACCATATTGGGAGTAGAGAATAATAACAAGATCATAATATAAGTAGTAATACACGATACAGAACAGTTGAGGAAGAGCCCTCTGAAAATGGTACATCTTGCAGGACGAAGGGAAGCGAGCAATACAGTTAGCCTGGAGCAGGACGTGGGAGGCGAAAGGAACAGAAATGGCAAAGACAGTCTCCCTGAGGCTTGTGTTTGACTGTGATGTTCAAGGTGGGGAGGGAGGCCAGCGGGAATATGGCCGGAGCTCAGAAAGTAGGGTTGGCAACGAGAAACGGGGAACAGTGGTGCCTGAGGTGGAGGACATTCTCTGTGAGACTTTTGATGACTTACTTTACTTTGAGTGGGACGGGCTTCACTGGCAGGTTTGGAGAAACAGATAATCATACCCTGATTTGGTCTTGAATTGATCCCTCCAAAGACAGAGTCAAGGATGATAAGGATGAAGGAAAAGAGACCAGGTATGAAGCTATTTGAATTGGCGATGTGAACAGTGCATAGACGTGTGCATAGACGTGTGGTCATGGGAATGTTTACATCTTTGGCGTATTTTGAAACAGAACACATGGATCCATTGAATGGGAGTCATACATAAAAGGGGTAGAAGCAATTCTCTAAGATTTTTGGCCTGAGCAGCTGTTAGACAGGTGGTATGATTTTTTTATTGAAGTACGGATTACATAGACTATTATATTGGCTTCAGGTGTACAATGTAGTAAATTAGCAATTATATACATTATGAAATGCTCTCTATAAGCGTAATGATTGTCCATCATCATGCAAAGTCATATCATTGGCTACTTTCCCGATACTGTACTTTTCATCCCGTGACTTATTTATTTTAAAATTGTAAGTTTGTACCTCTTTATCCCCTTCCTGTATTTTGCTTATTTCCCCACCCCCTCCCCTGTGGCAACCACCAGTTTGTTCTCCATGTTTCGGGGTCTATTTCTGTTTTGTTTGTTTGTTGATTTTTTTGTTTTTTAGATTCCACATATAAGTGAAATTGTATGGTAATTGTCTTTATCCACGTGACTTATTTCATTCAGCACAATACCCGCTAGGTGCATCCATGTTGTTATAAATGGCACAATTTCATTCTTTTTGGTGGCTGACTAATATTCCATTGCATCTGTGTATGGTAATGGTGGTATAATTCTTTGTGTACATGAGAAAGGCTATGGGTGGACAAGATTTGGGACTGGACGAGGGACCCAAGAGTTTATTTTAACATGCAAAGCTGGAGATATATGCAATGCATACAAGGTGGCGAATTGGTGGTAAGATAAAGGAGTTTACACTTTTGCTAAAATTCTGGAGAAAGCAAAGAATAAATGCAATATGAATTTGGGAGTTGTCAGGAAATAAAAGGATTCAGCTTTGTAGAACAGGGTGAGATTTGATAGAGTCAATGTATAGAAAGAACAATTCATCTTAAGGCACCTTCCAAATTTTAGAATTTGGAGCAAGTAGAAGAACTACAAACAATACTGAAAAAGGAGTGGAAAGATGCTCAGAGGACATCCAAATAATAGCAGTATCCTGGAGTCCTAGTAAGGAGAGCAGTCGACTGCTTTAGCTAAAACTGGTAAACCAAGTCTGTTGAGGACAAGAAAATGTCTATGGCATTTGCCAGCACAGAGACCGAGACCTGAGCAATCTTCCTAGAGTAATAAGGTCAATTGTATAGGACTAGATTCACAAAGAAGTTCAGGAGATGACTTGGACGTAGTGAATATAGTTAACAGAGATCTTTGCCGATACTAAGGGCGTGAGGGGCCGTGAGTTTGGCAGGATTTGCAGGATGTTTTTTTTGATTTTGAACATGTTAAAATGGCAGCATGTTTTATGTTCATAGGATAACATTGTAGAGGGAAACACGTATCCATTGAGAAGAGAGATTGTTGATGGATGGAGATTATTCATTGAGAAGTCATGACTGCAGCCTCATCCTTGTGTAGTTGGGAGGACGTAGAACCTAGTGTGCAATAGAGGGAGGGAGTTCAGGGCAGAATAACAGGAAAAAGACCTCCATAGTAAAAGCTAGACAAGTCGCACACAGCCTCGGAAGCCCACCCACTCCTAGGTGAGGCTTCTGCAGGAATCACTGTTCTCTGTACATCTGTCTGCACTGCTGAGACACATCCAAGATCCCCACAAAGAGACTCCAGTTTGTGTTCTGGGGTGTTGAGTTCCAAAAGGGGGCTTATCCCCTAGGACACATACTGTTGGGTGATCCAAAATGCTGAGCCACAGTGCCTATCATGAATCTTCAGGCTTACAGCAAATAATGTTGCCACTGTGACTCATCGTAACCCGCCGCTTCGGGGGCATTGAATCCCATTATAAGCCTTCTATCAGGTTTGCTCTCAGCGGTTGATAAGGACCATCGTCGTGACTACAGAGATTGAGTAAGAACTGAGTGAAATGGTGAGACTTTTCCTCCAGGTGGGTGGCGATGGATATGGTCATATGGACACATTCCCTTGCGCGTGCTTCTGTGTTCCTGACAATCGAAAAGCAAAGCCATTGGCTCGGTATGAGGATCAGAAACAGGTGTTGGGGTTTGATCAGAAAGGAGAAAATGAACAATGCTCTGGTGGTGGATAGACAGAATAAATTAACTAGGATACAGGAGGGCTTTGGGGAAATACTGCATGTTTACCGTGATGATAGTTGTCATGATTTAAAGTTAGGTCATTTGATATCTTCATTGCTGTTCTCCAGCACCCACAGGTTATACTTAGGAAGAGCTGGTTTCATCCAGGGGGAGGGCTTGTTAACTGCTGAGCTAGAAAGCAGAGGACTAATGCCTTCCGAGAGGTGTAAAGCAGGGACTGTGGAGCAGGGAATGCAAACCTTCTTAGGAAGGAAGAGGTGCCTGTTGGAAGGCTAGGCAGGACCCTCGCATTTCAGAGCACCTCACGATGTATAGAACCATCTCGCATGCAGTCAAGCCTAGTGTATTCGCAATAACCCAATGAGACGTGTGGGACTAGAACTCAGCTTTCCTCATGTCAGCAAGTGATCTTACTTCACGCCTTACTTTCCGACTGCGAAATGAAGAGAGGGACTAGCATCCGTTTGGAATGCAAGTGGGCACCTCTTAGACGTAACCTTGACCACCCCTGCCATTTTCTCTCTTGCGAGCAAGTGAATACGCTCACAATAAATCCTACAATGTCATGTTTACAGATGCCACTGAGGAACCAGTGTCCGTCATTTGCCTAAGATTCAGCTGCACTTAATGGATGGTGCGTCCCATAGGCCGGACAGTGAACCCTATGCAGATATTCACCGTTGCTGTTCACCCAGGACATCGACACATCAGCAGATAACACACCATCTTCTCCTGTTTTCTGCACATTCTCCAGATAGACTTTGGCTTCTCCCCTTTTGAGATGGGTGGGTGGACCCTGTAACACCGAGTTATTTGTAAAGAGAGCTGATTTCATCCCACGTCTGCTCAGAACAACGCACCAAGGAGGAAGAAAAGTCACAGGGCCCAGTGTTTTTTAAGGATTTCTCTGCACCAGGAATTGCCACTCTTTTTTGCCTGTATCTCCAGATTTTAGTCTCCTAACAGATGTCCTATGACCTTATTTACAGATAAGGGAAGTCAGGCATAGAAGCCATCAGTTTGCCTCTTATCATGCAGCTAGTAAGCAGGACTCACCCATCAGGAAAAGCATGGAACTCTTCATGCTGAGTAGGAAAAACTTTAAATTATTTGCAAAATGTGGGGAGGGGCAGGCACTTTGAGATGCTTTGCTGTTTCCTAGTGAACATGCATCCCCTCTCCTGCCACCCCTTGGATGATATGACCATGTGTCTGAAAATGGACTATTTTGAATATTAGGAACTCAAGTTTGAAATACTCATCCATGCAGGGTGGCTGAGTATCCCCGCACACGGTCTTGAAGGTCTGAATTTGCATTTCCAAACCGTTAGTCCTGAGACCAGACGGCATGGAGGAGAATTCAATCCACGGTTAGTGATCTATTTAATGCAACGGGTGATGTCTCCGCTAACTGAAATTGATTTTTGGAGCGCCTCTCCCTCAAATGCAATGGTAGATGAATTTTATTATCACTGGGTTTTGTTTGTTGCTGTTAAATGCTAAACACAATTAAACCCAAAATGCATCAAAAGCTGGAAGCCAACTCCAGATATGGCAACTTGGCAGCATTAAGGAGATGCTCCCTGGCAACTGCTCTGTCCCCAAAGGGAAAAGATCACCAGAATAAAACACACATAATCCCAAACATTACTTACTGGAGAGTGAAATATCAGTTTACATGGGTCAGGAGACCAAGCAGAGAGGAACGGTGGTCATTTAAATGAAAAATCTTTCCACTGATTTATTCGAGGCTTTTGCACCACGGCTGGACTAATATTTCCAGGATTAAGGTCTTAAGAAAGCAACTAAGTCATCAGTTTTTATTGTATTTTTTTTCATCAGGTTGGCAAGAGGCTAAACAAGTTAATTGTAGAGGTCTTTGTTTTAAAGCTCACGTAAGGAGTTAATGTCCCCCCAAAATGGACTTGCATTAGCCTTGCATTATATCTTAGGTACGTACACTTCATAGAAGGTACAGGGGAACACCAAAACCACAGATGTCTTTCTGAATCAGGCAGGCAACACAAACACATGCATCTGAGCAGGATGAGGTGACCAGGAGATGTGGGAAGCAAGGGAAAGCCAGTTCTGAAGCCTTGGATAATTAAGATGCCAAAGATCAAAGAATGCATGCAGAGAGAACACGATGCCCCTGTTAAAATCACACCGGGACCCACGGGTGGCAGGCATCCCGTCCTGGAGTGGGACGCCTCTCTGCTGAATAGCAGACCTCATGCTGGGGGAGCACATCTTGTCATTCTCCGTGTTGCTGAGGTTTCAGCAAATGGTGTACATGCTCTGATCTCCAATTCCTGCTCAGGGAGATGGGTTCCATGATGTGTGGTCACATTTCCTTAGAGTCATTAATAATCGACTCTCAACTCTTCCCGCACATGGAGACCACGCATCTCAGACTCCCAGCTGTGCTGTGGGGCCACCTATCTCTTTCTCAACAGTGAAGTGTATGCGGCCACCCTTGTGTGGAATTCCCTGTTCCTTCTCTTCCAACATTCAATAAGGGGGTCATCTGCTCCAGATGGTTGAACAACAAGATAAGGATATTTCTGTCCACACAGAAGGTGGCTGTTCTGAAGAGCTGTCAAGACCTCAGCAGAGCTGGCCATAAACCTTTGCTAGCTTAAGGCTCTGTTACATCAATATAAGATTTTTTATTACTGCAGTATTACCCCATCTATCCTGTAGCATAAAATACCAAATTGCCAGTATGTTCTGTCAAGTGAGGGATCTTTCTAGAATGCACGGAGAGGGGGGCTGGGAGCAACAGGTGGACACAAGCAGGGACTATCAGGATGAAATATGCAATCTCATCTAGGTGAGGGTGGTCGTGAGAACAGGAGAAGGGCAGCAAAGACCAAAACAATGGTAGATGCAAGAAAATAAAAACACTGGGACTAGGTGTTAACGCAGCTGAAGCCTGGGCATGAGGAACTGAAATGAAAAGGTCACAAGAGGTGATCAGAGGGTGTTCTGACTGAAAGTGGTACTTCTGAATGGACCTTCCTCAGAAATGGAGTCTCTGCACATGTAATCAAGTGAAAACAAGGGCATGGTGGATGAGGGTGACCGAAGTCCAGTGACCAGTATCCTTAGAAGAGATGAGGAAACACCCACATCTACAGAGACAGGTTACGAGACAATAGACGCAGAGAATGGAGCTCGTCAGCATCCATCCCGGAGCACCAGCGACTGCCAGCAACCACTTGGTAAGAGAAGAAGACAAAACAGACAGAAAAAAGCAAGAAATTGGCACTGACATCGGTTAGACAACCACGCCCTTACGTAGGATTTAAAGGATACAAATCCTTCACCCAGAAGTGATCACATTTGCATATAGATTCTAGCACATACCTGTTCTTAAATTCTTCAAAAAAGAAAAAGTCTGTGCATTAAAACAGGAAAAAAAATAGGGGATAAAAATGGTGGAAAATTTAAGTCAAAACAAAAAAATTTGTATTCCTTGTCAGTGAAATGCCTTCAACCTTTGCTAAAGTCATGACTTTTCAGCTTGGAACATCACATCCATAAGGTTGACTAATGAAAGGAACAAAGTCTTAAAATGTTTTCTCTCTTCAGTGTCCTATCTCCTTATGGGGGTTTCCTTCTATTTTTAATCTGCATATTGTCTTGTTTAATGATTATGCTTATTCACTTGTGACTTGGAGTTAAGCATTCCTCATTGTTATTTCCCGTTTTTACCAATTCCAGAAATATTAGTGCTGCCTGGATAGAAGAACACAATAAAAATGAGACTGAGGGAAGAAAAGCAACCCAGGATTTGCATAATCACGAGCTTATGTTTGTCAATACTTAATCATGCTCCGACCTGTCTTGTCTTAACTCAAGCTCACATGCTGTGTGGAAAGTAGTAAAATTTTATATTGTGAGGAAATGAAACCTTATAACAGAAGTACACTTACTCTCTGGGAAATCTATTATTCATTATTAAAATGTATTGGATATTCTCCGACAATCTCATTTCAACTCATTTTCAACAAATTTTATAATCGGTCCTTTCCGTAAACAGAAATTGTATTATCAGATATAACAGAGTTGAGAGGTTTCTTCTACAGGAGCAATTCTTCCCCATGTTTTGTGTATGCTTTTAGGTTTTCTTATTAAGTTATGAATTGAATTATTTATTAACAACTTCCTTTCCAAATCAGGTTCAGACAAACCTGATTTAGGAATTTCAAAAGCAAGTGTGCAGGTTTATGATATCTAAGTATCGATAAACATAAGATAGTGATTATGCAAATCCACTGCCAATTCCTTGCTTTTTATTTTTTGGTTAGTTAATCTTGTTCAAACTCTAGAAGAACGCTGTATTTCAAATTTACAGCTGTTTCTCTCTTACAGTTGCATAACTAATGTCTAGGAAGGTTCTAGAATAGTCCAGTATTGGGACAAAAAAAAAAAAGCCCAGGAGGCAGTTATAAAGAACAAGATATTACATTCCAATAACCCTAATGGCTGGTTCCTACCACAAACACACAAATTCACAGGAGATTTCTGGAATGCAAAGCAAGCCATTAATAGGGATTGTGAAGTGTTCCAGTAATACTTTAAAGATATACTGCATCCCGAGCGGGATACCCGTCAGAAAAACCCAAAGATGGTGCACACATTGGTGGGAAATACTTCTTGTTTGGAGGAAGCCACAGCTCCTGAATGATGCCTGAGTATTTTCTTTACAAATGTACCGTTCTGATCTCAATGGAGGATCATTAAGTCTAAAATAAAACAGTGAAAATACCAACTTCTTTTTCTCTGTTGGAGAAAAGCTCCTTGCCCCTTCCACCACAAGAAGACACAGCGAGAAGACCCTATTCGTGAACCATGAAAACTGCTGGTGTCTTGAATGGTGAGAAATATATATCTGTTGTTTATAGGCTCCCAGTTTAGGATATTCTGTTATAACAGCCCAAAGGGACTAAGACAGGGCAATTGAGCAATTTTATATCTATATGAGCACTTGGCATTTTGAGCACCCATGTCTTAATTCGGGACAGGTATTTATTTACCTCCCCACACCTAACACTATTACTGGATTCCCCAGAGCCCCATGGAATGACATCACCCTGTCGTTTGATGTGTCATGTATTGTGACAGGTAGTATGACCGGTCCTGTGGATGACATCACCCTGCTGAGTGACATGCCACATAGACTCACACAATCGGGTAATGAAGACAATAACTGGTTTTGACTAAAGAGTATGTTTCGGACGAATAACTTCAGGTGTTGAGCAATTTTACCTCTATATTGGCATCCGGGCTTTTAAGCACCCACGTTATATTTCTATTTAAATATAGAAATATCTCGCTGGATCAGGATGTCAGCGTTCCAAGGTGGACAGGGCATTTTTGTGGTGCCCAAGAAAGCTGTCAGTCACTGTCTGTTCACGTTTTCCAGCTCCGTATCCAGCAGCTGTCCCAAGGCAGAGCTCGCTGAGCTTGGTGCAGAGAAGAGGGTGACAACTTGTTTGGACAAATGGTTTCATTGCTTTTAAGTCCTCGTTCTTTGCATTGGATGAATGGAGGGAGAAGGGAGGGCATGGATTGATGTGGCCCTGCTTCCAGCAAAAATATCTCCGAATAACCCAGACATGGCACAAAGCAAGCCATTCCCTTTTGATTATGTTTCCTTTGACCTCAGTTTTCTTGATGGCTGACTGGTCATGACAGCAGCCAAAGATACGTGAAGACAGGAAGGAGATTTAGCAGTCGCCCAAAGCCTGGAGTCGGACCAATGGCGGGGTAACTATCAATGGAGACAGGGATTTTACGGAGTAATACAGATATTCTGGAATTAGGCAGTGGTAATGGTTTCACAACTCCATGAGCATTCAAAAAAAAAATACAAAACACTGAATTATACACTTGAAAAGCTTGATGCTGAATAGCCCCATTCTCTGCTCCCACTGACCCCTAACCTGTCTCTGTATCTCACTGTTTTCTCTTCTCTTCTAAGGATGCCAGTCGCTGGATTTAAGTCACCGTGCAAAAAAAAAAAAGAAAAACCCTAAACATTTGATATTTAAATCTATTATTTCCAACCTATTAAATTGCTAAAACGCATATGAAATTGCTAAACACTAAAATTGTTAAAGTGAAATCAAATTGCAGAAGTGTGGCAGAAAACGATTTATTGAAATTCCAGCGGGCAAGAAACTTACCTTTTTTAAGTTAAAATTTAATTCATGGGTGGCCAGTCTGTCCTTTAAAAAATACGGAGACCTAGCAGGAAGTATTATCTATTAAGGTTATCTATTAAAAGAATCACATTTCCAAAGATCTTTATTTTGATATTAAATCTTCCCCTAAAAAGGGAAGTCAAACAGAAATTGGAAAAGTTGGCAGGTATTGAATTTCTGAGGATCAGAACTCCCATAACAGAGCAAATCTATACCTGGTTTTGAAAAATGGCATCAGCTGTCATTGGCATCAGCTGTCATTGGCCAGACGATATTTCAGAGGCAAATTCTATATCTCACTGTGGGATAAACTTTGTGAGTGTGAGGAAATAAAACCTTATGCATTGTTTTTTTTTTTCAGAGTTGCTTTATATTGAATTATGCCCGATGCTCATAAAACTTTAAATTTCACTAAAATTTATTGTCCTGCTGATTTCAGTACAGGCTAAATGGAAATTAAGGCAGTTCATCCACTGTGTCCCAGGTAATATCATAGATAGGGCACAGCCAACTGGAATTTTCCCCATATTGAAGTTTGGAGCATGTCATACTTAATTACACTTAATTTTTTATGCCATCCTCTGAGCTAACTTCTTAATATTTGGAGAGATTAGTTGTAGAGAAATCATAGTAGCGCGCTCGCGTGTACACACATACTGTCTCGCCTTTTGCAGCTATACAAAAACTTCTATGTAAACATGCATAGCAGTATTATTCATAAGAACTAAAAGGTATAAGCAGTCCAAATGCCCGTCCATGGATAAATGAGTGACCAAAAGGTTGTCCATCCATAGAATGGAATATCACTCGACTGTAAAAATGAATGAAGTGCTAACATATGCTATAAAGTGGCTTAATTCTGAAAACATTAATCCAGGTAGAAAAGACACACATACTCTATAATCCAATGTATGTAAATATTGAGAAAATGCCAACACATAGAGAAAGTAGATTAGTGGTGCCATTGGTTGAGAGGACATGGAGTGGTCAGCGATGGCAAATGGGTATAAGGTTTCTTTGGGAGAGTGACAAAAATATCCTGAGATTGATAGTGGGGATATACACAATCGTTGAGTTCACCAAAAGCCATCAAACTGTATACTTTAAAAGTGTGAATTTTATGGTATGTGAATTGCACATCAATAGGGGTTGGTATTTAAATAAATGATGAAGCGCTGTCTTCTTTGAAAAGAAAAAGATTAACCGTGTTTCAAATGGCTGCAAATGTGGTAGCTAATACATGCTACTTATGCATTAATTTCCTCATGAAATCGTGTAAAAGAACACACGATTGTTCCAGATCGGAAGCGTCATCTATAATGCTGCACTTCGCTGCCGACTGTTCTGCCACGAGCAGACCAGAGTGGAGCACAGAGCCGACTGGAATGATCCATTCCTCAAACTGATAAGATTGTGAAGCCTTGATATTTATATGTCCCTTAGTGGACGGCTAATGTGATTTGGACACCATCCCATTTACCCTTCAAGGCTCTTCATAATTATGGGAGCCAATAATAAAAGGCAAATGGGTGGGTAAATGAATTTCAGTAATTGAATGAAAGGAGAAATTAAAGGGTCAATAGACAGGCGGCATTGGTCTTCATTACATTTGCATGCAATAAATCTTTGGATAATCAGAGGGCAGTCGAGAGCCCTTGAATAATCAGATGGTGCCATCAGAAAAATCCTCAGATGGGCTTTCAAAAGATGTGTTTCCTGCTGGTCCTGCTTCTTCTTTGGCACAAAATGCACCAATGTCTGTTCCCTTCAAAAGGAAGCCCTTTAGGCATTTAGCTACCGCTGTGTCTAATGGAGGTGACAGACATTTGAAAGTGAACTTCTAAACTAAACAGCAACACCAGAGTATGCCATAAACATCTGGGAATATCCTGTAGAAAACAGATCTGGAGGATTTCAGTAGGACAATGGCAAAAAAATAAAACAAAACTTATAAAAATGAGAGAAATGTACCACATTATTGCAATTTTAAGAATATGCTGCCGACCTTCCATCATTCAGCAGCCACCACCCTGATCCATCAGCAGCCATCGGCATCAAGACCCTCTATGAGCAAAAATACTGACTTGCAGAAACCTCAGAGGATGGCTAGCACTTTAGAGCAATAAATAGTTTTTAAATTAAGGTGTGTGCATTGCTTTTTTAGACATAATGGCATCGCACGCTTAGCCGACTCCAGTATAAACATAACTTTTATTTGCAAGGGGACACCAAAAAAGTCCTTTGACTTGTTTTATTGAAATATTTGCACTATTGCAGTGGTCTGGAAGCAAACATGCAGTATCTCCGAGGAATGCCTGTAGTTGGTCTGAGGTTGGGCTAGAAATAACTCCTCTTATCCTCAGCCTATAAATAAGCCTTTTGATTGATTGGTGTTCTTCCAAATCTGTGGCAAAATACCTCAACAACTTTCTCACCACTAGACGGAATTCCCTTCTCTCCTCTACTTGTGCAAAAGCCAGCCATGCCTTCAGCTGGATTCTGCGTGGTCTGTACTCGTAGCAGGGTGGCTGAATAGTTAAGACAATCTGACATCAAGCAGACTGGGATACAGGATGAAAGAAAGTCCTCCTGCAAGAGCTGCCCTTCAGCACGGCCGTCAGGCTCTGCTGGGATGGCTCACTTCCCCATGCACCTCAGTCACCTGCTTACCTGGAAAACAATTGCTGTCCACCTCTCCTACAGTGGCTCCCACCTCACGGCCTCCCACTCTGAAACGTGTAATGGAATCACCACGGGCACCTGTTAAAATGTAGCTCACCCTTCGCAATCCAACGTAGACGCAGAGACTCAACAATTCTGTCAAGTGCTCCAAAACAACGGCATTATGCCCATCATTTTCCTTGGACTTCTCCCATCTGGCTTCTTCAGGAATTTCTCATCCCTTTATCTAAGCCTCCCTGCTGGTAGTGTCTACCCAGAACAACTGCGTTTTCTCACTTTGTATTCTCTTCTGGAGTCTGATACCATGCACAGTCTTGGTGGCTTGATCAGCTCTATACTGAAGACTGCTTCACTGATACCAAGAGCTTTTAGAAATCCCTCCGCGTGTTCCAAATTCATCCCTTCAATCACATGCTTGACGTGTCTCCCTCAGTCACCACAGACCCTCAAAATCAATGTCTGTCATCAATTCAGTATCCACTCCCTAAAATGACATTCCACCTGTATTCCTGATTTCTGGGCATTACACTGATTGCTCAAGTTGGAAACCTGACCATACAGATCTTTCTTTTGCCTGAAGCCTCTTCCCAGTACCAATTGCTATATTCTGCTGATTTTAACATCTAAAATTTCCTAAATCCTCAGCACTCTGCACTAGGTGTCTGCTCTAGTCTAAGCCCCCATCCGCTCTTGACTAGCCTATGACCATGCTGTTAACAGGGGTCTCTGCCCACAAGTTAATGACCTCAAACCTACAGTCCCGAAAAATGAGGGTGATTATTTAACCCTTTTAAGTTCATCAGTGTCTTTCTTTTTCCTGGAAGATACAATCAAAATGAACTAATACACCAGATGAAGCTGGGCTGTCCTCATTTCTCCATACCTCTGATTCTTTCTTCATGTTGCGACATCTTGCCACTCCACATGTGCTCCAGGGAAGTTTAGCATCAGCACCAGAGGGGGCTTGTTGGAAATGCACAGTCAAGGAGCCCACCCCAGACCTCGAGAATCAGAACCTAGGCTGGACGGAATCCCCAGGACATGAGAAAGGTCCTATTCGAGAAGCTCCTTTCTGTTTCCAGACCTAGACTCTATGGCAGCTCTTTTCAGGAGACACTAATTCATTGCTCAATCAATCCACATAATTTATTTTAGAAAAAAATCTGGTTCCACTTTAGTTCTTAAGGTTAGTGGTTAATAACACTATTTCTGTTTTGCCTTTCATGAATTTTCATATTGTCACTTCTCTCTTCTCTCAAAGAGGGGGTGAACTATTTACCGAATTCTGCTCTTGTTTTCCCCAAAAAGCAGTGCTTTCATTGATCGGTAAGATATTCTCTTGTACATTGTCTTTTACAATTCTTTCCTCTTTGATGCTGCATGAAAATAGCTCATTGATCACAGCCGGTCCTAACGGTAGATGGGAAACACAGATACCATAATACCACCGTGCGTGAGAGCTCTGAGCATGGTTTCTCCACCTCAGCACTGTGGACATTTAGGAACAGATAATCGCTGTTGTGGGGTCTGCGCTGTGCACTCTATCGTGTTCAGCAGCCTCTCTGGTCCCCACCCAGTAATTGCTTGTAACACCCCCATACCAATGTGATACCAAAAAGGTGCCCAGATATTTCTGAGTGTCCTCTGGAGGGGGCCAAAGAACCCCCCATTCAGGACTGCGCATCTACATAGTATAGTCGAAAAAATGTCTGTATTTGGCTTATCATGTCATGGTGAAAAACGTGACTTAAATGTGGGGAAAGGAACCATGAACTACATTCTCTGATTATACCAGACTCTCTGGTTGCTGAATGAAACCAAAAATGGAACGTCAAGTCCCTGCTGTTCAGGAGACGCCCAGAGAGTGTGGTCGGACCCTTCACAGGCCAGTCTGAAGCAATATCCCAATGGCTAGACAGCAAGAAAAATACACACGAGATTTCCTTCCACGTTGCGTTTTTACTGGGGGATAGGAATTCATAATATAGCTTGATTGAAGCATCTGTGTCAGTGTTTTTGTAAGGCATTAAATTCTTCAAAGCTAGGATTTTAAAGGCTTGCTGTTTCTCGAGTCAGCTTGCACACAAACATGCCTCCAGCCACAATTTGAATAGTGCTGTCCAATGACAGCGTCTTCAAATTTGTGTTTTTCACCCCAAATAAGTGGTGACTGGGGACAAATCTGTTACTTAGACCCCTAAGACATCACCTTCTTTTTGTCAGAAAAAGAAACCTAAAAAGCCAATGAAGTTAAAACAAAGAGAAACACAACAGCTTTAGACAACACATTAGAAATACTCTCAATGACCTAAATTTGATTATGGACAGTTGACACATACATAAAGAACAATCCCTCCTGTTAACATCTCCAAGCCAACTCTCTTTTTTAACACCAGACTAACCTTGTTGTCTTTAATGCCAGTTAGAACAATAAGTTTGTCAGGTTGCTTATCAACAAAAGCAAATCTATGCATTCTTATTACAATTAAGGACATTCTGCTGGTATGAAAAACACACACATACCATTTTTGGGAGCCAGGCATTTCTCTTTAAAAAATATATGTTGACCCAGTTTACATTCAAGGTTCATTTTTAAAAATATGCATCTTTACATACATACAATAACATATTTTAATTTGGAATGGAAACTACCAGGGAAACATCTTTAGAAATGTGTAGGATAAAAGCTCATATTTTACTCGACAGCTTATGAACATTAGTGGAGAATCTCGGGAGTTTCCCTTGTAATAATACAAAAAAGATATTTCCTCTTACTTTACCAAAAAAAGCAGCCTGACTCAAACCATTTGAGTAGGATATCCCTGACGGATGCATGCATCGTAAGAAAGATACCCCTTGTCAGATCTCAGAGAACAGAAACAAGTGGTGAAACTTATGCTTATTCTGTATCAAATTTTGTTTCTAGCACATCCTATTTTGCCCCATGGTTTTACTGCCCGGAAGAACTGCCTTTCTTCCGTGCATGATTATGGAACTCAACACAACACCAAGTGTTCTAATTTCTAAGTTGCACCCGTTTTTATTTCAATACTTAGATTATTTTAATTATCTGCCCCCAAAATGCTTCTACGTAAGTAACTGTTCTGCCTTCATTCCATCATTCAAGTGTTGTTTGGTGGAAAGATGACAAAATCAAATGCAAGCAGCCGGGTCGGGAAGAATGCAGTTTCAGGTTGCAGAGCAGAAGTGAACGTTTGAAGTACCCAAGGATGCGGACACTGTCAAGAATACCCCCCGACTTTACTTTGTCTACCCTTCCCTCCACCCTCTTAGACTCCCTCCCGCCACGTGGTACAGGATCAGACCAGCAGAATCAACTCTAAACCAGCGTCTTAAAACAAACCAACACAACCCCACAAAATCTTCCACGAGTGCACTTTTTTTTACTGGCGAGCTGAAGCAATGGGTGTGGGGTGAGCCTCAGGGTGCGACATCCTTAGGGCCACGTCTTAGACATTTCTGTACTTCAAGAAGTGACGTTTTGCTCACTGGGTGTCATGAGTTGCCCCGTGATTTTTCATCTTTTTTACACACTTTATTTATATAGAACCATGATTGAAACCTTTAAAATTTCAATGCACAATTATAGCAGGTGTTAAGAAAATTTTAAGGGAGATTACAATTACTAAAAACTTGAAAATATCTTATTGTTTCAATACAATAAAAGGGGAACGAAGATGGGAAAACCTGACCACGCAAGTTGTGTCAAGTACTGACATGAATCAGCGAGGTGTCCACCACTGTGGAGGCTTCCTAAGGCGTGTTCCCGCAACTGTGGCTCTTCATCCATTTCTACTGCATGACGCAACTCATGTCTTTCTGAGGTCGAACACATTTTTTTAAATGTGCTTAGGTCCACTGATTAAAAGTTGCAAATGCAAATGCATGGATCTTTCCATTTCCTGCTGCCACGCGCTCAACCTTAGCGGTCCCCCACATGTGCAAATTACATGAGATGGTCATGCAAGTTGATCCCATTGCAAACTAGAACCTAATAATTGCACCTCCTCGGAAAACGAAGATCCATGTGGGACAGAGAAATATCCAAGGAGGTAGGTGTTGACGGGGTTTTCTGAATGACAGACAGATGTTAATAAGGGTGAAGAATGGGTGAAGTCATTACAGCTACAAAGAGGACAGTGGTGTCTAATCAAGGAATGGACACAGGAAAGAAAGGACTAGACAAAAAGGATAGAAAGTAACCAGAGAGCCAGATTTTAGAAAACTTAAAATGCTTTGCCTTTAACATCCACAAGACTGCTTTTCAGTTATTTATATGTATAATAATTTATGTTTATAATGCAATGAATATATTATACATTATAATGTGTATATATATATACATATATTTTTTAATTTTGGTATCATTAATCTACAATTACATGAGGAACATTATGTTTACTAGACTCCCACCATCACCAAGTCCCCCCCACATACCCCACTACAATCACTGTCCATCAGAGTAGTAAGATGCTGTAGAATCACTACTTGTCTTCTCTATGTTGCGCAGCCCTCCCTGTGCCCCCCCATTATACATGCTAATCGTAAGGCCCCCTTTCTTTTTCCCCCATCCTTATCCCTCCCTTCCCACCCATCCTCCCCAGTCCCTTTCCCTTTGGTAACTGTTAGTCCATTCTTGGGTTCTATGATTCTGCTGCTGTTTTGTCCCTTCAGTTTTCCTTTGTTCTTATGCTCCACAGATGAGTGAAATCATTTGGTACTTGTCTTTCTCCGCCTGGCTTATTTCACTGAGCATTATACCCTCTAGCTGCATCCGTGTTGTTGCAAATGGTAGGATTTGTTTTCTTATGGCTGAGTAGTATTCCATTGTGTCTATGTACCACATCTTCTTTATCCATTCATCTACTGAGGGACACTTAGGTCGCTTCCATTTCTTGGCTATTGTAAATAGTGCTGCGATAAACAGGGGTGCATCTGTCTTTTTCAAACTGGGCTGCTGCATTCTTAGGGTAAATTCCTAGAAGTGGAATTCCTGAGTCAAATAGTATTTCTATTTTGAGCTTTTTGAGGAACCTCCATACTGCTTTCCACAATGGTTGAACTAATTTACATTCCCACCAGCAGTATACAGGGGGTACCCTTTTTGCACAACATCACCAACATTTGTCATTGTCTGTCTTTTCGATGATGACCATCCTTACTGGTGTGAGGTGATATCTCATTGTGGTTTTAATTTGCATTTCCCTGATGACTAGTGATGTGGAGTATCTTTTCATGTGCCTGTTGGCCATCTGAATTTCTTCTTTGGAGAAGTGTCTGTTCAGCAACTCTGCCCATTTTTTAATTGGATTATTTGCTTTTTGTTTGTTGAGGTGTGTGAGCTCTTTATGTATTTTGGATGTCAAGCCTTTACCGGATCCGTCATTTATGAATATATTCTGCCATACTGTAGTATGCCTTTTTGTTCTATTGATGGTGTCATTTGCTGTACAAAAGCTTTTCAGCTAAATATAGTATAGTGTGTATTTGATATGATCATGAATATTGATCATGGATATTCACGGCGATAGTTGTTTTTTTACGGATTGATATTTTACTCCTTTTAAGGAGATTTTAGACTTGTCTATAGGGACACTGCAGGACATTCACAAGATCCCTGCAAAATACTTGTAGGAAGATACCCAACTTGTTGAATACGTAAGTCAGAACAGAGATGAAATCACCACCATGCGTATCATCACCGTCGCCAGCACCACCCCTATCCTCATCATCCTCTAGATGAGTTTGAGCTGTTGTAGAATGGAAATGGGAGATGTGTACCTCAGGCAAAGAGTACAATGATTCAGGAAATGGGAGGGAATGAGATTTGAGTTAAAAGCAGAAGTGTTGTATTTTACCTTTGCTTTAGCAGTTAGTATTTATGGAGTCCTTTCCACAGGCAAAAAGTCCAGTGATCAAAAACAAGTGTAGGCACCGATCCTTGCCCTTAAGGAGCTTCTAAACCCATTGCATAGGTGTACGTGTCTATTTTATGCATTATTCTCTAAGTAAAAAAATACCAGAACTTGCCATCTGCTCTAAAACTTCGAAGAAGTAGTCTGTGCAAGGCTGTCTTTTAGTTTGATGAGCCTGCTGGCTGGTGTATCACGAGGAGCTACCCACGGCCAGCGCAGTTTCATCTCACTGCCAACAAATGGTTCTTCATACTGTGTAATTAGATCAGAACCAACAGGCTGGAAGA
The DNA here is from genome assembly GCF_040802235.1 of Manis javanica. Taxonomy (NCBI): domain Eukaryota; kingdom Metazoa; phylum Chordata; class Mammalia; order Pholidota; family Manidae; genus Manis; species Manis javanica. The sequence continues at coordinate 1,852,147 of NC_133174.1, read as the reverse complement.
CTGAGGCCACCAGGTTCCTGGGGCAGAACAGTGCACTTTATTTTTACCAACCAAAGATTTTCTAGCAGAAATAACCTGGGGGAGATACGGCTACAGACAAGAGATTCATCAGACCCACAAAAGCGTAATCAGAGGTTTCAGCTCTTCTCCACAAGGAAATGCTAAAGGAACCCTGAGAATTCATGCAGAGCATTCTTTCCAAGCAATGGATTATTAATTTAGCTGGCGTCAGTATTTAACACGGTCTGCCTTTTGTAGATGAAATGAGGTGGAATGTATGTGATTAATAATCAACGGGGACAACGTAGCTGTGTCAAGCGCACTGCTGTGGAGCCTGACGTTTCCCGTAGAGAAATGGGCAAGTAAGGAAATGCTGAATAATCTTGTAGCTCAAAATCCTGCGTCAGTCCCAAGACTGAAGCGGGCAATGGGGACGATCAGAAATTCAGGAGGGATTGAGAAGAGGAAACAGTATTCCTCAAACAAGGGTAATTCTGTCTCACATAGGGGGCTGCCAGGTAAAATATTGTACAACATACTTATGCTAAGTAATTGATCATTGTTTATCTGGAATTCAAATTCAGTGCGGTGTATTTTTATGACTCTGGCTGGGAGGTGTCACTAGCATCAGGTGGGAAGAGGCCAGGGATGCAGTAAACATCCCACAGGGCACAGGACAGCCCCGCCGCTATAGAGAAGGATCCGGCCCCCAATGCAGGAGTTCCCACACTGCAAGACCGTGACCTCCTGCATTCTCCATCCTATAGGATTTGAAATGGGTAATTCAAAGTCCAAACTCCCTCTTCCCATTTTAGGCTCTATGATTAACCCCGCAGATGTCTCTCTGATTTCATTTCCCTCCCAAAGCAGTCATGATACTTTCCCAGAAACAAATAATAATAGTAAGTAATCATAATCATTTGCAGTCACATTGTATATTGAACCCACTTTGTGGGAAATTTCCTACTCACATAGAAAGATAACACAGTCGCCCCAAGAAACCAAAGCTTGTTTGGAGAGGATATTTTCTGAACACATATTGACATAAGAACCTAGGGTACCATCCAGGCAGGCCAAACAAAGCACATCATCGCTGAATGGTTAGGGCCAAGTTCATGGCACAGAAATGACTGACAGTAGGTCAGACTGCTGTCAAATATGGAAATAGGGCCATCTGGTCCCATCCCAGCTCCGGGGAATGAGTAGTTTTCCAAGAGGACGGGATAAAGGATGGGTGGATTCTGTTTCAAGTCTTGCCATGTGGCAAATATCTCTTGAATCTGTCTCATTCTCACAGTCCCTGCTCCCATATCCACCCCCATATCGGCACCTTACCATCACGACCACAACATTTCAGAGGAAACAAAGTGGATACCAGGAAAAAAAAAAAAAGAGAGAGAGGTAGCTAGCATCCTCTCACAGGCACCCTTGCCTTCCCTTGCAAACCAGTCCACACTCTGGGTCCACAGTCATCCTTCGGAAACAGGAAATTGATTCAACATATTGCTCTCAGGGGGGCAGATCTTCCCAGACCACACAGGTTGGCCAGCACACTGAATATAACACAAGGTTGGATGGACCCTCATGTTTTCTCCAGACTGACATTTCCAACAGCTGAGACTCTCTTTCTGTCACGTGTATCACCTGCCTACCTCCAAGTAGATTAGAGGGCTAAATGTATATTTCTTTCAGCAATCGGCATATGTTCCAAGTCTTATGAATAATAATAGAACCAAAATTACTCCCAGCCATATGGCCACGTGGGGACTGGAGAACAGTATTGCTATACATGGCAGATTTGTCCCATTGTAAACACAGACCTGAAATTGTCTCTTTGGGAAGACTTCCTGTAGGGTACCTCTTAGGCCATTCTTCACTTGGACAAAAAAAAAGATGTGGAATCAACAAGGGCAGAAAAACACACATCAGGTGAAACCTTCTGTGCTATTTTTCTCACAGTTTATTGGAAGTGAGTAAGGATGTAATATTTGGAAATACTCTAGGATTCATTTTGGAGATGGCAAAGAGTGAATACATGAGCAAACAGCAAACCACATCAGACAGGTTTCTCCTGATGTAATTCTGGAGATGCAGGCAGTAGAAAAGACTTTTTTTGTGGATATAGCCTTCTTATATCTTCATAAAAGTCCACATAAAAAGGAAAAAGGGTTAGCCATCCTCTTCAATTAATCCATTAATTGAACAGGAAGAAAAAACCCCTTTCATATGATTGAGTGTGCCGTGTTCTCTGGTAGCTATTCTGACTGTGTCATTTGTTAGAGAAATTTGAGAGACATCAAAAAATGTGTCATCAGAGCGCACACAGTCTGATCAACTCAGCTCCAGTGACAGCTGAGAGCTCTCACTTGGAAGGGTGCCCTGTGCTTTTAGGATATTTAACTGCACCTCAGGCCTCTAACCCCAGATGCCAGTACCACCCAACTGTTCCTGCTGTGACAAGCAGAACTACTTTCTAACATTTATAAATGCCTCCTGTGGGACAAAATCCCTCCCAGGTGTTGAACCACAGCAATATAATTTAGATAAATTCAACTACATATTTTTTTGCCCACCATGTTTCAGGCCATATGCTGACTCCTAGAAATGAGAGGAGCAAATAAATGAACGAACAAGCAAACAGATAAATCATCTTTACTCACAAACAGCTCACAGTCTGAGAGGGAGGGAATCATGCATAGACAATGGGATATGTGCATTCATAGAAATATGCATTTCTATTCATAGAAATTGAAGGACAGAGATAGCATTGAGACAAGAAAGATTGTCACAGGAATTGGTAAAGAGATATAAGAAAAAGTGCTTCCCAGTGATGGTGACACATATTCAGGGTTTTGATGGATGAATAGGAGTTTGCTTGGCACAATGGGGGGCATAGATGTGCCCTCCAGGCAATGTAAACAACTGATCTATGAGTTGGAGCTGGCCATCAGTTAGACAAATACAGTGCTGAGGATAATTATACTGAAAAATATGAAAATTTTGGATAATAATTGGCATATTATCATTTTATACAAAAGTACATACACATTAAGGATAGAGGGTAATAAAATGGTAGACCCATCCAGGCCCCACTTTCAAAGAGGCATGGGAGCTGACCCAGATTTTGACCTTGAAATCTGAAGTGACGGGCTTCAGTAGCGTGGTTCCTCATGATTTTTTCTTAAGAATGGGGCAGCCACTCACCCCCAGTGGTCAGTTTACAGTGAAGCATATTTCTGAGCATCCATGCGATTCAAAATATTGGCCAAGGGCCATGAAGAAATGCAAGAGTTAGCAGATCCTCTGCCTCTCTGGGACCAGTCACAGTTAAAAGATGATTATCCATGCTAAGGCTGTTGTGGACTGACTGTGGACTCTCTGTCTCACCATTGCCAGGGGCTGGCTGTGGTACACACACCCCTGACATCTCCCCAGCGGGGTAGAACCAGATTATCAGCAACAGGACCCAGAATCTGCATGTTGAAATCCTCACCCAATTAATTCTTACATGCCACACAATCTGAGATCTGTTTCTGCTCTCATTTCCTTAGGAACCTGCCATTCAAACATAAACTGTCCCTCAAGTAGTTGCTCTGTGGACAAAATGACTATCACACAACATGGATATAGGTCATCACAGGGTTTCCTAAGCAAGAAGGTAGAGCAGGTTTTTTAGAAAAAGAATGAGTAGACTTTGCTTCAGTGCAGAAAACTGCAAGTGACGGTGAATGAGTTCATAAACATTTTGAAATCAAGATTTTATCCACTGTCAAATATTTTCCCCTTTCATCTTACATATTTTATTGAGTAAAGGAGATGAGAGCCGACAGGAGATGACAAGTTTCACAGATGGAATATGTGTATAATTAGAAAAAAAACACTCCACAGTTTATGATTTCCACAATTGCCTCTCTTTCCTCGAGACCGTTAGAAATATCGTGAGTGTCCCCAGGAGCATTTCTTCTTGAGAGGAGACGTAGTATAAACTGTTAAGAACCGGTGCATTAACTGGAAGCTAGGATGCCAGGGAAAGCCACAGCCCCTTGGTGGATTCAAAAGGGCTGCTTTCAGGGACAGAAATTAATTGCTTGTGACACACTGGAAAAGACCAGCAGAGGTAGAGGAGGAAGATGGTGCAGTGGCTGGAAGGCAGAGAAAGTGCAGGAAGTAAGTGGTATCATCGTATTACAGAGCCCAGAGAGTGCAGATTGGTGGAACTTTCTAAACTGTTTGTAGATACTGTTTCTCCCCAGGCAGACACTGTGATGTTGGCTGTTATGGTTCACACCTGCTCACTTTTGCACAGTCATCCTTTGTCTCCACCTTTTCCTGAAGATGTCTGGGAGTTGAGCTCCCACGTGCCCCCAGGGCCACCTCTAGCCAATGCCTAATGGCTGCTGGGTTGTCCCAGCTCAGTTCCATTTCCTCTGAGTGAGAAGGACCTTCTGGGACCACTATACTCCAGAGGTCTTCTGGGCTCAGGCAGGAAAGGATTCCTGCACTGTAATACTCAACTCAGAGTCTAATGCCGCAGAAACAGACTTTGGACATGTGCCATTTGTCTGCACAACTATTTTCCCAAACAATACATGTGTGCCATTTGTGGTATATTTAGGGCATATAATGCTTGCCATCTTAACTATGTACAATATTTAAAGAAATACCACGGATGTTGAACAGAAGTATTTTCTCACAAATTGACAGATTATGAGCAGCAGATATAATTGCATCACTATCATTTGCTAATCTATTGAAATCAAAGTTTTTCTTGACTAGAGTATTTGTAGCTTGACTGTGTTCAACACAGAGCTGCTCTACTGACCTAAGAGAACTTTCCCAACCCAAAGGGAAATCCTTATCATGTTTGAGTGCAAGCTCAGGGTTGACTGTGTCTAGAAACAGAGTAGGGGGTGCCTTGCAAAGGTAATAGGACAGGTGAGTGTGATGGTTTGAAGAATGGAGTGAGACAGCATCACGTACACCGATCTCCATCCTGGCTGCACGTTGGATTTGTATGGGGAGGGGGTCTGGAAGAAAAATGCGATGGTCAGGGTCATTGCAGAACCATTGAATCAATCATTAGGGGAAAAATTCCCCAAACAAGTGGTATTTTGCCTGTGGAAGTATAAAATAGTACAGTGACTCGGGAAAACAGTGTGGCAATTTCTTATAAGGTTACCCATTCCTTTGCTATACGACCTAGTTCAATTAACTCAGAGTTATTGTGACTTGTTCACAAAGTGAATTTTTTTGTTTGTGATGATACCTTACACCAGTTGAATGTTGTGGTTTTTCTCAAGTGTTGCAATAGGCTTGAGGGCTTGGGATGTTTATGAACAATATTTGTGGATGCTGGTACGGAAGCTGTGTTCCCTCCGAGGTGAATTGGAAGGGACAGTGAGCTTCCAGTTGAGTTCGCATAGCATATAGTATCAGGCAAAAATATTGACCCAGGGCTGCCTTAATATGTTTTTGTGTTTTCTCCAAAACAATGAATGAAAACATAATGGTGGCATTAGCTCAGGATCAGCAAGGACCTCCCTGTAGAACGGCATATGACTCTTGCGGAGAAAGCATGTTAACAGAGTTTGGAGAAAGCCTGGATCAGAAAGGACAACGTCGTAGAGGTGGCTGAGAGAGGAAGGAAGCTATCTGCAGAAGTTATGCTACAGCCCATGCCTGTAATGGGATGAGGATTCGGGTTGGGAGATACGCGCACGGAGTCCACTCCATGAAGAGGACAGTGTATAAGATAGTGGCGTCGTTACGGTGATAGAATTGCCTAGGAAACAGAAGTGGGCACCCACATTTAAAAGATGCTTCCATGTGGCATTGCCAGCAAGAACAGGACGCAAGAGAGACTGACACAGGTTGGCATCTTGAGGAGGGCTTGATGAAGATGGTGCTATTTAATCTTGGCTTTGAAACGCATATTGGCTATGGGTACGATGGAAGGGGCCTTGGAAACTGTGTGAATTCGTGATCTCACAGTTTCTGTGGGTCAGGAACCCAGGCACAGCCTACCTGGCTCCTTGGCAAGACCGCAGTCAGGATGTTGGCCGGGGACGAGTTCTCCTCTGGCGGCCCAGTTGGGGATGGGTCTGCTTCCAAATTCTATTGGCAGAGTTCATTTCTGTGTTGTTCTGCAGTTTCCTGTGTTTCTGAAGTGTCATCTTCAAAGCTGGTAAGGAGCAGCAGACTGTGAAGATGCTCTTCTGGTAAGATGGAGTCTGAGATACTGTATAATCATGGGAGTGACATCTCATGGTTTTTACCCCATTCCTTCAGCACAGAAATCACTGGAAGCAAGTCTCACCTCCAATCCTCATTCAAGTGGAGGGATTCCACAAAGCCGTGCACACCGGGAGGCGCACATCATGCGACCACCGTTAAGTCTGTCCACCACCATAACCCGAGAATTTGATGAAGTGCTTTAGAAACCTACCACCATTCATGCCCACACAGCAAGAGCGGTTCTGATTCCACAGAATTCTCCTGAGAATCTTCTCTCATTGCTAGGGTGCAGCCTTCTCATGATCAGAGACTGCCTGGGGTTACAATTCAAATAGCGCTTTCCGTGCCACTCCAAAGCTTTAGAAGGGGCTGTGCAGGGTGTGGCTGTGTGCAAGGTCCTTGGCAATGTGAGTTTACATAATTATTTTCCCATCTCATGCCTCTCCTGGTTCCTCTGTACCCCTAGAATATTTGTGATGTCAACGGGGCTCCACACCTGTTGCTTTTAGGCACTGAGGGTATGAATTCCGTTTCCTGGGTGCACAGGAGATTTCTAAATGGTAGAACTTCAGCGCATGGTGAAAAGCTCACGATCAAAGCACGCTTGCTATTTAATCACTGTGGATCTATATGGCTCTGTTCCGGAATGTTCTTCCTCGAGTTGCGGGTAGACCAAAGCTGTCGTAAAATACCATATTGGGTCAGATGGTAATAAAAGCAACAAAGCACAAATATTTGTTCTTGCTTATAGTCCAGCTGGGGACCCAAGGAGCCCAAGACCAGTCAAACAGAAGCAGGAAAATAATTACCCAATTCGGCCACCTAGTACCAAATTGCATTTTTCTGGAGGTGCTACCCAGGTAGAGAGTTGGTAGTTTGCATTTTATCCGCCCCCTTCCTGACACACCACATTCCCTTTTATTCTGCAACCAAATCCCCAGCAAACTGATGTTTTACTGGATATCGGTAGAATTTGCCTGTTTTCTTTAAAAAAAAAAAAGAAAGAAAGAGGAGAGAAATCCTGACTTGCCCTTGAGGGTAAAGTCTTTCCTCACTGCCCCTGTCCAACAAGCCCGCCTGGTCCGCTGGTGTCCTCATTCATATGTCACCCTGCAGGGGAAGGAGACGGCATCTCCGTTTCAGAGGCAAAGTAAACCCATCATGTTGTCATCCTGGGTAATCTTCTCATAATTTGATATCCCAATCACCTCCAATCTGGGTACTTTATGGCCCATATGTGCCCGGTTCTGCCGCGGCCACTCTGATTTAATGTCGCAGCCACCGTTCTGCAATTCAAGAAAAACGACTTCACCTTAAAGAAAAATAAGAGTAAGTCAAAACCGATCTGCTGTGCCCAGGGAAGGAAATGCTTGGTGAAAATACTCCTGTGTTGAATGTGCAGCTATTCGGGGGGTGGGGGAAGTGCTTTTAGGGCCCCTGTCCGTTTCCAGGAATTCTGATTGGAACCCAACTCGAGTCTTCCTTATGTCTAGCGGTATTTCAAAACTAGGCAGAACATGCTATTCTGACTTTGAAGCATACGTCTCAAGATTAATGAGGAGGAGAAGCAGGAAAGTAGCAGTAGTCTTTCTGTTTTAAGGCCCTCCGAACACCTTACTCAGTTAGCTAACTGAGGCTGAGGAGATGATTAGTTGACCATGAGGTCAGTTGCTTCTATGCAAGAGAAAACCAGAACCTTCTGGGTCCTGAATGTGGATATAATTCCTGTAATTTATTCACTCCAATTAACCATTGCTCATTCTGTTCTGTGCATGGCAAAATGAGACCTTGAATTCGCTCTGGGAGCAGTCAGGAAAGACGGCAGGTCAGGAAGAGATTCCCTTATGGCCTAAGTGGCTACCAGCACTTCCCCTGAACGTGGGGACCATTTTCTCATTTGTTATTGGTGTCTGATTGGAATCAGAGCTTTAGGAAATAGTCTTCTCTTGGTAAGATAAATGGAGCAGAACATGGGTTTTACTATGTATTTTTTTCTTTAAGTTTCTATTCCATGATCCATCACAGGTCATAGTTTTGTGTCATTACTATAGACCCATAGTGATGTCCGAAAGGCTCACGTGGGCACGGAGGGTTGACTCTTAGACGTGCAGACCGGTTAAGGAGGCTTAGAGAAAATCCGATGATGTTATCAATCTTCCACGTCATGTGAATATGTTTGTGCTTGATGCCTGGACGTGTCTGGCACACCAAAGAGACATGGGGACCAGAAAATGGTCCTTACCAAGAAACGGACTTAATGAGAAGAAGCATGGTCAGATCATAAATGCTCCAATCATGGAAAAATCTCTCTGTTGGACCATGTCTCAGATTCATGTGTCCACAGGTCTTGCACCCAGGGAATCATGAATGAGTATCAGAGGACTCTAGGGTGGGAGTGGGGCACTAAAGGGACACTTCCGTGCAAAATACATAAGGAGTCACTTGCATTAACAATCTATAAGACTCGGGTGTTTCTACTCATCCATTATGGTATTCGTGCTGATAAACTGTAGCTCAGAGTGCAATTCTCATCCATTCTACAAGGACTATACTGTTGTTTTGGCTACTGGAGGCTTCCTTAAAACTCAGTAGAATTTGGTTTGGTCCAAGGAAGCAGGTGTTAAGGGAGGAGCTCCAAGTGGTGGTCAGGGCCAGAGAGAGCCAGCCCGCCTGCAGGTCCTAAAAGCGATGGATACCATGGCTTTCTACATGCAGAGCAATCACGGGCTATTCACAAAGGCTTGGTGCATGAGGAACCTTGTGGTATCTCCTTTGAACTGCGCTGTAAGTGGAAGAAAATGTAGGCATGAATAAAACCCCCACAAACAACCTGTAGAACACAATTAAAGAAATGTAGTTTATCCCTGATAATCCATTTTAAGATTATACTGCCGATGCTCAGGAGACCCAAATGCAATTAACTGGAAGAACTCTTTCTGTGAACAACACAGCTTTCTTGGTGTCGGAGAAGGAACAAGAAATGATCTCCTGATTTATCAGGGCACCCGGTGTCTTAGTCCTACACAAATAAATACCGTATACTCGTGAGAGTTTCAGACATGTATTTAATAATTTGTCACAAGCGGGATTGCAGATGTTCTAAAAATCTGGTTCTGTAGTGAGACAAGCTAGAATTAAAGTTTCCACCTCAAGCCCACCACTGTTCACGGGTAGTAGACACTAACATGTATGTAGTATGTGTAGTGTTCTTAATTCATGCTACCCCCCCATTGTCCTAAAAATGAAATTCTCAAGGACAAATTCTGGGGACACCTGACAATATAAGAGAGTCAGAAACCAAGGACTTGGTACCTTTCATTACAACCTGGCCAACATATGGGATGCTCCTAAAATTCTACAAATAGTATCTGCAGACACAACTGCTGCTTTGTGACAAAATAATCAGGTTTCTCCTCCATTAGAATCCAGCTGGGCTTGAGCAACAAAATAAACCTGCTAACTTAATTCATCTACTGAAAGCAAGGTCACGGTTGTACAGATTTGAATGACCTTTTTATTATTCATAATACAAGATGCACTATTTAGAGGGAGGAAAGCCCACATAAGGGGACAGAAGATTTCTTTGTGGTAAAATAAGGCGAACATTTTAGGACTGACCTTGAGGGAACACGCAGATGCCAATCTCTCCCATTGTGCACCAATCCCCTTGGTGTGACACCCAGTGGCAATCTCGCTTTATAAACCCTACCTGGCCTTTCTCAGTCACATCAAAAGTAGCATTTCTTCCTAGCGCTGAGATGCCTCTGAAAACCAAACACAGAAGATCCTAACGTATCAGGGAGGGGGACGTGGGAGTTGACGGTTCACACAAAGACATGCGACAGCATTTCGTTACCTGGGACCTTGTGCTAAGTGAAACAGAAAGCTGTTCCTGGTTTCTTTCCTTGTTTTTTATTTATTTTTTATTCCCTGCTATTGAGGTTTGCTTGGGTGAACTTATTCCCACATTTGCCAGGTGTGAAGAACAGAATGCAAGAGGTGACTTCCATTTGCTGTGTCTTAGCACTATTTGCTTATTCTCCCTGACTGGCTGGTAGGGGATGCTGAGAAGCACCTCACGCGGACATTGAGACGAACACGTTACTCAATGAAGTCCTTGTGCTTTTGCAAACGTCATGTAATTTATACCAGTTTTAGCCCCCTATCGTGGGGAAGCATTGCAATTGGATCAGAAATCCACTGAGAAGAGCCATACAGAGGAATTCTGTGGCAGACACCCTCTCCCCTTCCGCACTGTCGGAACCTGGGAGCTGCTTCTAACCAAGAGTGTGGCAAAAGGCAAAAAGGCACCCCCAGAAGCTTATGTTATACGGGACTTGTCTGCATGTCTGAGGGAGACATTCTCCCATTGGCTTTGAACAGTGAGCCACCATATTATGAGCTGCGTGTGCAGATACCTGTGTGACCTTCCTGTGGGGCACAGGTAGGCACCCAGAGCAGCCCCAATGACAGCCAGCAAAATAAAATAAAATAAAATAAAAGAATGTGGACGTCATTCCTACAACCTTCTCAAATGAGATGAATTTTGCCCACAACCACATGAGTTTGGAAGGAAGCCCTGAAATCCAGAAAAAAATTAAAACTCAGCCTGGATGACACTAGTCTTGTAGCTTGAGTAAACCCAGACCACACAAGTCAGAGAGCCTTGTCCAGACACATAATCCACGTATAAGAGCTTCATAAATGCACGTGGTGTGGTAAAGCTTGCTAAGTATGTCTTGTTTTGTGAAGCACCGTAGCTAACCAGAAGTCTTAAGAAGTAAGTTAGCAGGAGATGACGGAAGATACCCAAAATACCTCACCTGCATAACTTCAGTCATGGCGAAAAACCTACTAGGATTTAGTCTCAAAACTCGAAAATCAAGAGAGAAGGCAGTGTTCCGTGGCAGAGATACAACACAGAAATGCTCATTCGTGGGGGTTTTTTTTCTCCTATTTCCTTTCCCACCACCAGTGAGGAATATAATTACACAGACCAGAAATTGTATGTAAGCAAACCTATGCTGGAAACAAGGTATAATTAGAAGGCTGCTTGCTGAGCAGAATCAGGACACCTCGATATGCAGTGATATGCGGGTACCGCCATCTCTGGCCATCGCATCCTGGAAGGGTCATCAGCCTCCGTGTCTCCCACTCTTAGGGCGATCCCTCTCTCCTGGGCAATGTTTCGGGGGCTTGCTGATGACCTTCACCCTGGAACTTTCCTGTTTCTAAGATGCCATCCCTGACACCCCTAAATGGGGGGTTAAGTGAAGTTAACACAATGTTAAGGTTTCATTTACCTTACACCTGATCTGAGATGAATTTGCACGGGGATCCTCTGACCCCGGTAGGTCTTGATGTTACACTGCATGAGTCACCATCCGCTTTCTTCTTGTCTTCTGTCTAAACCCTTTCAAAGGCACGTCACGATGTCCCCCATCCTGCTTACACAGAGCAGGCGAACAGGAAACCTGGAGCTTTGACACAGTACACAGTCTGCTTAGGGCTGCAAAACCAGTGAGTAGGTGGGCTAAAAACCCAGTGAGGTCTGTTTTGTGACAAAGCCCTTGCCTAATGCCTACAGTCTGCTGTCCCCAAATCCCTTTACAATCGAGGTGTGCATTTGTGCCCACATAGGGGCTACCACCCTTGCCGTCACCCTAATCTGAGCTCTTTAGATAGGTAGGTTGCAATGGTGAGAAGCTGTACACAGCCATGTTCTTCCCTGCACCTGCAGGATGCTCCATTGTAGCGCAGATATGATTCACTCACCCATTCGCCACTCTCCAGGAGTTCCCCAAGACCTGCCCCTCAGCCGATACAAACCTTCCCTTGCCCCGTCCAGCCAGGTGTCCTTGGGAAGGAACAGCACAGCTAACAAAAAAGCTCACAGTCACATTCTTCTTTATAAAAAGAATCATTTTCCAGTGCACACAATGCTACAGGGAATGCACCCGGTGTGTCACATAAACTACCATCTTTAATTTTCATAACAACACAAGGACGTAGGTGTGTGTTTATCCTTATTTTAAACATGTGTCCATTGGGGCTTAGCAAAGTCATAAAATTTCAGGAACTCCTACACCACATAGCTGCTGCAAAGGTCAGTTCTCCGGGGAAATGGAACCAATAAGATATACAGAGATGCACATGCCACACAGCTTCACCACGCTCCTTAGTATCCGAAGGAGGTAAAAGCTTACATCCACGCAGAAACCTACACATGGGTGCTTATAACAGCTTTATACATTATCATCGCCAAACCCAGATGTCCTTCAGTACGTGACGGATAAATAAACCGGGGGCCCTGCAGGCAGTGGAATGTTATTCAAGGCTAAAAAAGAAATCAGCGATCGAGTCATGAAAAGACACGGGGGAACCGTGAATGCATATTGCAAATGAACAAAGTCAATCTGATGCGGCTGCTTACTGTAGGAGTCCAGCTCTTTGAAATTCTGGAAAAGGAGGGGCTACGGAGAAGGTAAAATGATTAGTGCTGTCAAGGACTGAGGGACGCAGGGATGCGCAGGAGAATCACAGGATGTTCCGGGCAGTGAAACTTTTCTGTGCCACCCTATAATGAGGGACACGTGTTATTATATACATGTGTATATACACTTTTAAGGATATTAGGGACACATGTTCTTATATGCATTTGTTCAAGCCCATGGTATGTACCAAATGTACAGTGATTCAAATATAAACTGTGGACTCTGGGGGTTGAGGTCGTGTCCATGGAGACTCATCAGTTTTAATGACGGTCTATTATGGTGGGATGCTGATAATATGGGAGGCTCGGAGGGGACAGGGACATATGGGTACTTTCTGTACCTTCCCTCAATTTGCTGTGAATTTAAACTGCTCTTAAGAAATAATATATTAACCAAAATAAATTAATAAATAAAGCATATCTCATAAAATAGTTTGATCCACATTCCCCACATGTGCCAGCTTTGGACACGGCGCCCCCCCACCAATGCCCCCAGCCTTGGACCATGCCAGCGCTTAGCGTAATGCCCACCAAAAGGCTCTACTGACTCCACTTCCCCAGAGCGCCCCTGGGATGCAGCAGCCTGTCCTGCAGGGTAATTCGCAGCCGTCAGAAGCACAGCCTTCTCAGAATAGCAAGTAAGTTTCTCCGGTGACAAAATCGAGTGAAGTGTCAAAAGTTTTGGAATTAAGAAACCCGTGACCTCCACGGATGTGCAATCGGAGAGAAAATTGCATCTGTGAAATACATAATAATGCCAGAGAAAAGGCAAGGACGTGCTGCTGAAGGTCAGACGACAAAGAGGCGGTGGATTAACGACGGAGACAATAACTCTTTAGCAAAGACCTGGCCCAGAACCGCCTGCACAGTTGTTCCATGTTCATTCTGGATGCAGGCCGCAGTCATGCATGTCCTGGTTAGAAGGACACAAATTGCATCGAGCCTCAGATGCACATCCCCACTGCCCAGGCTTTTCTTACCATCCTGTAACCGCCCACTGATGGGTTCGGCCACCTCACAGCATCGTAGCAGTTCGGGGTGTGCACAGATGTGACCCATTTAGATGGCAAATTTTAGGATGGCAAATTTGTTTTCTGACCATGCTTATTGAAGAGGCATGAGAGAAGGTTCTGAAGCGGATTTTAAATCCGTTTTGGGGGAGCAGGTGCATCCTTCACGGTTAACGAGGCATTCTTCCCCCCATGCAGACATTGCATTAATGTTATTAATGTGGAAATAGCACGGTTCCCTTTGTTGCCCAGGGTAGTTAGAGGTAAAGGCGCATCCGTCAACATCCCTATCAAGAATTAGCCCAGAAAATAAGATGTAGCTTTCTACCCACAAAAGCGTTTTAGCCGTTTAGCTGTGACTGGTGTATTGCATGTTGTAGGTCCTAATGTGCTTCTAAATTCTGTTTTTCTTTCAATGTTTTTTTCTCCAAGACAAATCACTCTAACTACATCTCTAAGTGTGCTTAAGAATTGGAGTTAATGATACAGTGCCTAGATATATTGGTCGTGAAGAATTAACCTTACCTACAGGGAGGTCTGACCTTCTCTCTTGGCTCCTTGCCGGGGGAGCTCCAGGTCTGTGGGATGTCCTGGGTGATAGGAGTGTCTTCTTGGCATGGACCGCACAGGACAGTCTGACGATGTGACCAATTACGCTGGCTTTTGGCTGGGCCATCTCAGTTCCGACCACCAGAAAAACTGAAAACTGCAGATATTTACCCCACGTCCAATGAGAGTTTGAGACCACTGGTCAACCCCAGGGGGATGGCAGTAAGTGGTGGAACCCCAATAAACACTGACACAGAGGCTGCGGTGACCTTCCGTGCTTAGCAATATTCTGTGCATTGTCACTGGTCACCTCTGGGAAGAGGTCACACCATCCATGACTCCGCAGGGACAGAACCATGGAAATTCTGTAACTGGCCCCTTTCTGGACACTGCCCCGTGTCCCACTTTGCTGGATTGATCTGAATCCGTGTCATTTCTCTTCAGTGAACCATTGCCCTGAGTACAATAGCTTTCAGACAGTTTTATGAGTCCTTCTAGGCCACTGAGGGTGGTTTTAACAATCCCCTGGAAGTTGCCATTGCTGTGGGACACAGGGACAGTTTTTTTTGTGGGGCATGTAGCCTTTCATACCTCTCTCCAATTCCAAAGGCAGCTAGGGTGGGACATGGGATTATGTTGATCTTCAGCAAAGTTATGCACCCTATGAGTGTGTGTGTTAAACATCAAATATGCTCCCTAAATAATAGCAACCAAGAGTCGTAGGGGTTCCGTGGGTCACACAGCAAGGCAGTATCGACCTTCACACACCTACACCATATAGCTTGAAGTGTTATTATTTCCCATTCCCAGAGGAACCTGCTGTGAGCAGTCTTGTAAGAAGGCACAGGTAAAGCGTGAGAGCCCATGCTGGCCAGTCCATTCACTGATGCACGTGTCTGATGGTTCTGCTGACATAAAAACATACATTTGCACATAGGTGTGTGAAGTAGACATGGTGCATACACCTTTCCTGTCTCCTACAGAGCTTGGTATGAATGCACATGGCTATCGTGTGATGTACTTGTGTCTTTTCCCACTCAATAATACGAAGTGTAGCCCAGCCCAGCCCAATGCCCTGATTTCTATTTTGCTTCCATAGTATTTCACTTGTCTGTGTATAATACTCTGTTGTTGAACAAGTGCCTTACTGAGGGGTACTGGGAACAGTGGCCACTCTGTGAGATTACAGACAACACAGCCGTGAATAATGCTGTACAAAGATACACTGTTTATACCCATGAATGTTTGCGCTGGATTTATAAATGTAGGACTGCTGGGTCAAAGCTTCACCAGATGTGGGTATTGCCTGCCTATCTCTTCTTTACGTTCCCTCCGCTAACGATGGTCCAATTGTGCATTTCTCCACAACCTGGTCTAGAGTTCACTGCCAAAGTTCTTGTTTCGATGTGGTGTTTGGCTATGATGTCCATGTGCAACTCCCTTGCAAAAACGGAGGGAGGTACATTTTCACGTACTTAAAGCCATTTCCATTTCTTCCTTTGAGGGCTGTCTGTTTAGGTCTCCTGCCCATTTCTGTAATGAGTTTTGGGGTTTTTTTTGGAAAAATCTTGATTGCCGTAGAGGTAGCCCTTTGTGTGTGATATGCACTTGCAGGTATCTTGGTAGTTTGCCTTTTATGTGTGAACGCTGTTTGGGACAGGTTTAGCCATGCAGGCATTTTATGCTTCTATGCTGTGACTTCACTTGATTGATCTGAACCCGTGTCCTTTCTCTTCAATGAACCATCGCCCTGAGTACAATAGCTTTCAGACAGTTTCATGACTTTAATTTTATTGATTCAGGAATTCAAGCAATAGTTTTTTTCTTCTTGTTTAGTTTCCACTTCTACCACATAACTGCCTGCATGTTTTTATACATGATTCTTTGAAGCACTTTTATGTAATGGGGTATCTGATTTGCCAGGCATCCAATTTTATCTTTTTATCTAGTTCTCAAATGTCCACGCAGTTGCCCCAACAACTTCTCATAAAATGTCCCTTTGTCCCGGTGGGTGGCGAGGACACATTCACCAAATGCTCTATTTTCATATGCTCTTGGGTCTTCTTTTGGAATTTCTATTGCGTTCTGTCCGTCTGTCTGAAACCAATCCCACAATCTGAGTTACAGACATGACACAATGTTTTCATATTTAGCAGGTCTAACTTTGGGCTGGCATCGGTCATTTTGATCATTATGTTTACACTCTCTTCTGTGCATTTTTTTTTTCAATATGCACTTCAGAATCATTTTGCGTCTGTGCATAAAACTTCCTGCGGGTATTTTTTGGGAGAAGGCACTGACTTCCTAAAGGACCTTGGTCTTTCTGATTGTTGACAGAGTTCCCTGAATCTTGGAGGCAGGCAGGGCTGTTCGGAGGCTTCCCACAGCTGCAATGGCTCAGATTTCTCTTTCTGTCACATCTTTCCTGTTCCAACCAGAGAGTTCTCTGTTATTAAAGGCTCATGAAATTACAGGGGCCCACCCAGTTTCCCCGTTTTAAGGTGCGTGACCCTAAGGGCATAGTACATCGTGCCACGTGATGGGCCGTATTCACAGGCCCTGGCCGTGGACATTTTCAGTGGACATGAAGCTGCCCCCTATACAAAGGATCTTTCAGTTTTTATTAAGACTCTGAAAGCCTTAATAAATACAATGTCTTTCTATAAATAAGATATGTATTTTCTATATTTCTATAACTGTAAAAATAAGATGTCTTTACATAGATAAACATGTTTGTGTACATAGGAAAACACCTTTCCCTTCCTCAAAACTCTCTCCAAGGCCTATTCAATTGCATCTTTTTGTCCATGAGTGTTTAAATACTGACACAGTGACAGGCCATTTCCAAGGTTGCTGCCCGCAGCCAGGAACAGGGAAAACACGCAGCCACTTGAAGGGTTTACCCGTGACTCATCAGCCTATTGGCCTACAAAGGTTTGCCCCCAGTGTAGCCAATCGTAACGTGCTATGCCCAGAGGAGGTAAAAGACGTTATGGCATTTGTTAGGGGGCACCTTCAAGGCACTTCCGTCCTAGATCAAGAAATCACTAAATAAAGGTTCAAAAGGGCTCTCTCATCTCTTAGAAGCAAAACCACCCAAATACAGTCTAAAGCTGATCCAGACTCCTTCTTATTTGCAGTTTGGGGCACAAATCTCTGTGGGGGTCCAGGGGCAGCCCTACCAAACCCCTCCTTTATGATGCACAGTTCTTGGCACGCACGGAGTTACAGGCGATCTGTGAGGTTAATGGATTCTCTCAGCTTTCTCCCCCTGACCCTCCACTGGACTCCAAGTGGATACCCAGAGCGTGAGACGTTCAGACGGCAGGCTCTGCAGAAGGGAAAATGTGCACAGGGGATAGAGCAGCCTACAAGGCCTCTGTCATTTGCAAAGCCCCGGCTCCTGGGCGCCCGTGGAGCTCAGAGGGTCTCTGAATTCATTTATTCCTTGGCACTTGGTCTGCCGGGAAGAGCAGAACATTTCCTGCACCGAACACACATCCAAGGATCGTAGTGTTTACCTGAAAATATCCATTACTCTACACAGGACACCGTCTCCAAGAGAAACTCTCTGTCAGACACACGGAGGCGATTTCTCCAAAGCCATTTGTGGGTGTGAAGATGTAATTTTCGGGGCTGTCCCGGGACAGGACGGAGGATCCCATATAGAAGAGCTGAAATGAGCAGAAGGAATCTGCTTTCCATAAGAATGGGCATTACAGTCTCGCAGGAATGTAATGCATTGGACAACACTGTTAACATGAGAGGATGCATCAAAAAATGTGTGCCCGCCCAGTGAGCTGTCTGCGGGGCCTGCTCCGTTGCCACGGGAGGGAAAAAACAGGTTTGAAGACACTGCCAGCATTGAACCCCTCCAAAGAAATGAATGAACATGTCTCATTTCATCGAGGGCTTAAAATTTCAGTGTTCCCAGGTACGGAAAGTAGTGAGAAGAATGAAAAGCAATTTAACACACGATTGTACCTAGGAAAAAAAGGTTCTGGTTTAGATGAAAGCACGTAACGGATTCATCCATTTACAGATGGAGAAA
This sequence comes from Manis javanica, assembly GCF_040802235.1. Lineage (NCBI taxonomy): Eukaryota > Metazoa > Chordata > Mammalia > Pholidota > Manidae > Manis > Manis javanica. The sequence goes on along the minus strand of NC_133174.1, from coordinate 1,833,810 downwards.
TGAGTACTGTAAGAGTTTAAATGAGCTACTGTGGCACGCAGATCAGCAAAAGTGGCATTTGGTATGATGCATCCCAAATTTAGATCAATTTGTGTGATTAAAATCAATCTAGATGTGTTACCTAGATATACAGTGTCTATTTAACAGTATATGTAATTAACTATTAAAATTACCCATTTACATAAACCGATAAACACTGAATATCACTTACAAACAAGCAGGATATTCATGAAGAGTAATGAAGACTGTCTCCTCTCTCCTATGCAGAGAAAGCATATTTCCTCACAGAAATTTGGGACCAATATTACAATTACTGGGTCAATCATAAAATTATCAATAAAATGCAAGCTGGAAGGCTGATATGATCACCCTTTCCAATGTGTACTAATACTCAGCTTAGAGTCTGAATTTGATCCGAAATAAAAACATCATGGTCATGCATCTAAATGGCAGAGTAAAGTCTTAATACCAAGCACCCACCCAGCAACCAAAAAAGTCAGGTCTAAAACACATCAGTGATATTTGTGGGTGAAATGGCATCAAAAAATTGCCTTTCATTGATGCAGAACAGGATTAAGTTGCATGGATTTGTCCATATATGGATACATAGGGATAAAACAGTTTAAATGATTATAAGTTAGAATACGTCCCATCATTACGTAAACACTGTGAATGGAATAAAGTTTTTCACTTGCCATGAAGACGTGTAACATTGTATCTGCTTGTTTATGTTCTGCTGTATTTTGCAATGCATCTCTTGAAACAGTATCGACCCCCATCTTGACCTATACCTGGATATTGAACATGTTTATCTGAAACCATACTCTCAAGCAATTACAGTAATACTGTGAGTGTTGAAAATCCAGACTATATCCTCTTGTAATAAAAAAAGAAAATAAATCCAGGGCGAACCTTTGGGAGAGGAGAGGGGCATTTCATTGTGTCTAACTCTTCCTGTCTAGCAATTAGAGGCATTAGTGATCCGTTTTTACAGAGTAGGTACCTATGTGTTTTTACCCCAGTGTTATTGACATACAGCTGACGTGTAACATTGTATCGAGTGTAAGATACACCGTGTAAAGATCTGATACATGTATATGTATGTTGCAAAATGATGCCCACACTATGGTTGGCTAAGGATTCCACCATCTCCCGCAGCTATCTTTTTTTATGAGAACATTTAAGATCCATTCTCTTAGCAACTTCCAAGCATGTAACGCTCCATTAGCATACCGTACAGAGCATGAAATAATCACCACGCTGCACATTAGCCTCCCGGAATGTGTCATCTCAGAACTGGAAGTTTCTCTTGGTGTTGGTGACTCCAGGCTTCCCTAAATTACACTTTTGATCCCTGTCCTCTATTGGGACACCCAGATCAGGTCCCCAAACACTGGGGACTTTTCCAATTTGGGAATCTCAACATCCTGATTCCTCCTCTCCCATGGAACACCAAGTTTCCTGTGAGTCTGATGCCCTATGAAACATACGTGGTGAATTTGTGGGGGAAAGGAGTTCATAAGCCATAGCAAACCAGAAAAAATGATAATTTGGGGGACTAGGCATTTTCACAAACCCTTTATGTCTCACTGAAGAATTTAAATTTTCCATAGCATGGAATGGCTCTTACCCATCCTTTTAAAATATATGGGAATGTTTTATTTAATTTTTCTTTGCCTGGCCTACATCATCTTTTTAGAATTAGAGAGGGCAATTTTCCTTTGTATACAGCATTTATTGGTACACTACCTCGTTTTTTGCTTTTTAGGGACTTGAGCATTTTGATTAGACACAGTAATTACTCACTTCTTATCGATCAACATACACAATTATGTCATAGGACAAGGCAACCTGTCAGTAATTGGCTGCCTTTCTGATGAAAGAACGTTTTTCTGAGATCTATGAATATTGCATTTGTGTTTCCAAGGTCTGTGCCAATTTTCATCATGTTCTGTCTAATTAAGAAAGCCTATGCAAGCTTTTGCTCATAAAAACACATTGCTCTATTAAATGCTCATCAAGTTAATTAATTTTCATCAAGAATCTAAAAGGAAGTAAACGGCTAGAAATTTAAAAATCGCTTAGTAACAATCCACATCCCCCACCCCCTGCCAATATTTTCACTTGAAGAATAGAACAGAAGCCTAAGGGAAAATAAATAAAATCAATAAGTTTTATTTTCACCATGAACTCAAGAAGAAATACCTATTTCTGATTACCCATCCAAGTGTCTTCCACAGTTTGTTACAGAGTCCCTGGAGAATAGACCTGCAGACTACATGTGAAGCTGTCCGTTTTTGTGGAGACATTGGAATCTGTGTGTATGGCTGGTGGGGACAAAATTGTGCAGCTACAGGACCTCAAAAAATCAAAATTAGAATTGCCATACCATCTGGGAACCCCACTTCTGAATATAAATCCAGAAGGAATGAAAAGCCAGGTGTCAAAGTGAAATTTGCATATCATGTTCATAAAAGCTTGATGCACAATAGCTGAAGGGTAGAAAAACCGAAATCCCATTGGTGGATGAATGGAAAGACTAAAACAGAGCCTGCACTGTACAGTGGAATATTATTCAGCCTTGAAAAGAAAGGGTACAAAGATGAACTTTGAGGACATGATGGTGCATGAAATAAGGCATTCATACAAAAGCAAATACTAGGATCCTACCAATCGGAAGTCCCTGGGGCAGTCACATTTGCAGACCCAGAAAGTAGATGTGGGGGCCAGGGGCTAGCGGACAGATCATGGGGACAGTTTCAGCTTGGGAAGACAGAAAGATTTCTGGGGATGTGAACAAAAATGTGAATGTATTTCCCATTACTTCACTGTACGCTTAAAAATGGTGAGGCTGGCATATGTTAGGGGATTTTCTAAAGCTGCAGTTAGACATAAAAAGATTTAAAAAAATAGAAAACCAACAAAAACAATAATAAAACATACAATTATATAGAAACACAATATAAGTAATAGCTCGCAAAATAATATTTAATGCAACATGTAGAGAAACCAAAACAAATTCAAAAACTATAAAATAAAGAAATTCATACCTGTATGAAAATGTTGAATGACGACAGCATGCATATTATTGAATTTTTTCCGGTTGCTTTTGTCTCCTAAAGCATCGGCAGCTCCCCTGGACTCCTGCAGCTGGTTGGTTTAATCCTAGATCAGTGGTTCTCGAGTGGGTGTAGTTTGTCCCCCAGGGGTACATTCCATAATGTCCGAGGACAGTTTTGGTCGTGAGAGGGTCTCTGCTGGCTTCTGGGTAAGTGGAGACATGGGCTGCTGTCCTATATCCTGCAGTTCCCACAGCACCCCACCCCAGAGAGTCACTCCGCCTTGCCGAGGCTGAGAACCCTATTCTGGCTGGTCATGGGCTCGCCAAGAATTCATTTCTCCATCAGCCTCTTCAGCCAGCACGACATCTCTGTTCCGTCCTGTCTCTGCCTCATTTATTTGCAGACACTGTGCCTGTCATGTGCTCTGCCTGGACCCCAGGAGGCGGTGGTGGGGTCCTGAATGCTCATGACCACATTCAAGTCAATCCTCGTGAAACAATGTGCCAGGTGCCCCTGAGTCAAACCTCCAGCCAACACATAGTCTCTGGGAAGACAGTCCTAATCCACCACGTTCACACTGTCCCTATTTTGAAAATAAATAGGTCTTGTCCGCTCATGTCTGTTCTTGATAAACAACCAGTAGACGCCAAGCAAGAAATGACATCAACTCCATTCTCTGAAGCTGTTCACCGCAGTGAGGTACGGTGTAAACCTTTAAAAGATGGAGCGATCGTGAATATGTACATCCCTGGACAGTGGTGATACCAACTCCGTGCCTTCCTGTTGCAACACCAGTGTTTCAGCAGCTTAGAATCCAGAGTAGCTTAAATGTTAATGGTAGCTATGGTAAAGTTCAACTTAACTGTGAAAACATTTCACCTTGAATCTGCAGTCCCCCCTTCATGGGCTGATACATGCACACAACACTGTGTGCACACGAATTCTCTGCCTCAGAAAGCAGGGCTCCATGCAAGCAGAGAAAGATGTTCACCCCGAGGCCCCAAGTTTCCATCACTCGCACGTCAGTGACGCCATGCACTTCTCTTAGCGTCCATTTCTAGTCCAAGAAGGGAAAAGATAGAGCTTCCCCAAGTACGTGCATCCATCAGTAACCCCGGCAATTCCACTGTCATCCCCAGAGAGGTGAAACACCCTGTTTGCCGTTTATAAATATAGCCCATAAACTTACCATCCCAAGTTAAATCCCTGCCTACCACTTTTATTTTTTTACAACTGGGATTCCAACAGAAAATACCTTTTCTCCAGGAGAAACTAAATGAACGAGTGGAGCGGTTTTAAAAGCCCTTGGCTTCTTAGATACCTCCATAATTCGCAATAAAAATCCATTTCACAGTGGACAATAAAAACTTCACTTGTATCTACGATGCAAAAAGAAAAATTACTTTGAAAAATGGAAGGAAATTTTAATTAGGTTTATATTTGGCTATGATTTTAAACCACAATAATCCAGTCAGGGAATAGTTAGTCATGGAGTCCTTCATGGTGGACATAATGTGATTTCTCTGCATGGCTAATTTTCCAGATGGGACACAGAACAAGGTAAGACTCTCAAACTGTGCGATGGACCACTTGTCTTGAACGTGTTTATGAATCGTTGTCTGCCCTGGCATTATTGTAAATCACAGAGTCCCGAGCAAAATGCGGCAATAACATCGGAAGCTCCTTAAAATGGACTTTGCGTGGAGCCGCCTTTGATTGTTTTCCCCGCACACACAAGCTCATCCCAGAAGTTAGGAAGTTGGGTTCACAAGGTCGGCGTTGAAAACCTCATTCACACACCATCTTGCTGAGTGGGAAAGTGGTTTGAATCCTTTACCTTCCAGCAGAAAGCTCTATTTCAGAGCTTTGGGGCTTGAGACCACTTTGCTCCCAAACCCCTCGTTTTGATTATTTCTTCCCCAACTTGAGTGTGTCCACCGGCCTGATCTCAATTAAACAAGAGCAGGATAATAATGGTTATAAATAGAATCATTTGACCACGGACAGTACATTGCAGCCTCTACAACACTTTTACTTGATTTGCCTTTGAGCGTCCCAGGAAATGGGGAAGAAGGATATTTGCACACCCAATCTGCAGATGGGGAAACCGGGACAGAAAGGAAGACCCTGGCATTGCACGCTCACACGACATTGTAGGGGAAATGGAGGATGGAAAGACACACCTTTTTAATCAAACAATCATATCCTTACATGTATTGGCCTTACCATTCACCCCACCTTTCAGAATCTTCCCTTTGTTGCAAGGAACATGTTCAGTCCTGCATTCTCCAAGTACCCCAATTGCATTTATGGACCTGAACAGAATCCGATTTCTCCCCGGCTTCCTTAACTCAGCCAACCCTTGCTTATCATCCATATTTCGACTGGGTCAGTGTGAGAGGTAACGCACGTGGACTCATTTCTGGAGCAGCCACCCCAGGCCTGATACTGCCTGTTAAATGTCTTCAGTGTTAGAAAGGGGAAGATGCAGACATCATCTTGTCATGACGTTCTGTGTTCTTAGCCTGGTGGCCATGGTTCTCGCAAAGTAATTCACATTCGCTCGTCAGGAAGATGTGATTTAACTACGGGTATCAAAATAGGTCACCCTGCTTGTAGGGTGTCAATCCTGTGACACGTGTCCCTGTAAGAGACTGAAGAGGGGGGACACAGACACAGAAGAGAAGCCATTTGGAGATGGAGCACAGACGGGAGGGATGCAGCCACATGCCCAGGGCCCCCTGGAACCCCCAGAAACTGGAAGAGGCAGGACGGAGCCTCCCTTGGAGCTTCCAGAGGAAGTACCAGTCTCCCCACACCTCAAGTTTGGACTTTTGGCCTCCAGAACTCTAATGGTGCACATTTCTGTTGTTTTCACCAAATTTACGGCAATTTGTTACAGCAGCCTTAGGAAAGTAATAGAGGCTACAAATTAAAAAAAAAATTACCAGGCAACAGGGTTGAGATGGGAGGATATGAATTTGTACTGACAATAAAGCACGCAGTTGTTTATATGCTCATGCATTGTCCCCAAACCTGGACAAAGCTGTGACAGTCACAGACATATTGTTCTTATGTAGGGCATTTGGGCGATGCACGGGAAAGAAAATGAAGGAGAGAAAGACATTGAGAATCGGGAACAAAGATGAAGGACTGACCGTGAGAAATGCACATTTTAAAGGCACCCCCTTCTTCTGGCCACAGTGACCGCTCATCTTTGAAAATGCTTTTAAGTAACACCCAGAACAGGTAAAGGATCGTTGTTCCAATCAGGCATCTCTTCTCTATTCACTTGGAAAATCTTTCAACAGTTTGCAGTTGTGCCAAACCGTTCTCCTTGGGGCTATTTCCTCCCAAATGGTGCTGTTTACTCCTTAAGGAAACAAAGATTCTTTTTTCATGTTCTAAGGAATAATAACTATATTCTCTTCTGTTTGCGTTACCGTAAATTGCAACCCCCTCAAAGTGTTCTGGGCCACCACCATCTCCATCTAATTCCGAACCATTTCTCATCCGTCCGGTCTCTTTTGATAGCGTTCGCTCGCCTACAGATTCGTCGCATCGTAAAACTGCCTTCCATCAACACCAAGAAGGGAAAGCAGGCCTTAAAGACATGGAAGGGAAGTGTTAATATTTCCTCCCCTTTTTCTCCCCTTTCCTATTTGCAGCCAGCTCTTTTGTGGAAGCCAGAAGGCTTGCTATACAAATGTCATTCAGACTGCAGAGAGCACGGAGGCCCTTCTGGGCTCAAGCATTCTCTATTATTTAATACCACTCCAAGATAATCTTTTCAACTTGCCATTTTCTAGGGAGAATCCTCAAAGCCGAGCCTGAAAAGAACCAGATGCCAGCCTTTATTCACCGAGAAGCATCATCAGTTAAGTGACTTTTTCTTCATCCGAGGGGACCCTGATCGGGAGCCTCTGATAACACAATAACACAAATGCTGTCTTGCTGAGAGTTTTCAAAGGCTGTCTCTCCCCGTCAGTACAACGCCCTAGAATCCATGCAGGAAAAAAAAAAGAGAAGAAACCTTGCATAAAAAAAATCACCGACAAAATGATAACTTGGAGCTGTGTTGCCCTTGTCCAAAAAAACATGGCTTTCAGGGGAAATAAAACTATGGTGAATGTGATCCTATTTGTTCATGATTCCGTTTCAAGCCATTCCAAAAGGTTTCCCACCGATTCATGCAGACAGGACACTCCCGTCTCCCACACAGAGGACATCACTGTCAAGACACGGTTTGTGTCTGGGCTCCAGTTAGGAAATTAATCATAAAAGAAGTCATCATAACACAAAAGAGGGCCACCAGCACAGTGTGACAAAAGGTACTCGGATGGGACATGTCCAAGGAATATCTCTGATGAAAAGTTTGAGAGAACATTGTAGAGGGAGGCAGATATTTTTCTTTCCAGGAAAGAAAAGCCACATGGCCACAGACCTAGAAGCAAGAGGGAAACATATTATGAGATCCTAGTGTGTTTGGAGCAAGCAGGGACAGTCATCATGCAACCGTGCAGACAGATAACTAAGGTCCACTCCACAAAAGCTATCAAGGACCCTATAAAGAAGTGTGAATCGTTCAGATCACCAGGCACAGCCGCCATTCTTGGGCTTGGAGCACGTACACTACCACTGGACTCGTGAATTTTAGGAAAATGGCCCTGGCTGCAGTTTGGAGAATTGATTACATGGTGTTGAGAAGGTGGACAGAACACTGAGGGAAGCTTTTCATGCATATATTTTTTCTCCATGGCTCTTACTTTTTAGGTAAAAAGCCCAACTATCTAATGCTGACATTAAATAATATATCAAGTCATCCCTTATGAAGGAAAATGTCAAAGGTGGTGTGGGAATATTGTCCTATCCCATGAAGTGTGTATATGTCACAATCAGTAAATTATCTCCAATTGCAATATTTTCCCATAGAAATATCCTCATAGCTTTGCAATTTCCCACATTTTGTGTTCGTTCCAAACTCTGCTCTTTGTGAAAATAAGGAATTCACTCAGTATCAGTTGAAGGGGTTGAACTGTACCCTCCAAAAACATGTGTGCATATCTTAATGTTCAGAACCTCCAAATATGACCTCAGTTGCAAACAGATTCTTTGCAGAGGTAATTCATGCAACCATTAGATGGTTATTTTAACAGCTACTGGAAACCCTTAAATCAAGTTGAGGGGGGAAGGATGAAGGGATCCCCAGTATCAGTGAGCTCAAAAGTTATGATTTTTAAATGTCAGGTTTTCTAGAAATAGAAGGAAAAACAAAACAGGTGACTTCCATAGCCTCCCAATACTCAACTCAGTTTATAGGAATCGTTGTGCACAGAACATAAAAGATGTTGATATTTACTCTGTTCTTTAACAGCTCAGGTCGGGTTCCACAGATCACAGCATGGCAAGCTGAGAGATGGAAGTTTCCCCCTTACCCTCCCAAACACCATGTTGGGGAAATCATTCCACTGCATTGTTCTCTGTGAAACAAGGCTGGTAGTTTATAGAACTGGGTTTAGTGTCCAGGGGCCGTTCACCAGGCCAGCCTGCGTGTCTCCCTGGGTATAGAGCTGGTAACAACAGAGAGAGGCTAAACCCAGGGAGTCAATATGCCTTGTGCTTCCACCAGGCAAAGCTTTAACTTCTCTGATGTAGGAAAGCTGCATCGGGCTTCACTTAAAAACAACTTATACCCCCAGGAACTGAAAACAGGTTCTCAAATACACGTGCACCCATGTTTATGTTCATGTTATCCACAAACACCAGAGAGTGGAAACAGATGATATATACATCAATGGATAAACAGATAAACAAAAGTTGGTGGGTATGTCCATATGGTGGAATATTACACGGCCATTAAAAGGAACGAAGCTCTTATGGAGGTTATGACATAGATGAACCTCAAAAACATGATGCTCAGTGAGGGAAGCCAGATACAAAAGACCACCTATTGTATGACTCTGTTTACTTGAAATTCCCTGGATAGAAAAAATCCATAAGAACAGATAATAGATCTTTGTTTACCATGGGCTGGGAGGAGGTGGCAATGAGCCATGGCTGCTTCATGGGGCAGAGATGATAAAAATATCTGGGAACTAGCTAGAAACAGGGCTGACACAACAGTCAAAAATGCACAAAATGCCATCGAGTTGCGTATTTAAATGGTGCATTATATGTTGTGTGAAAGTCACCTCATAAAAAGCAAAGAGACAGACTTGATTCTGCTAAGCATTTTGAAGTGCATGGTATGAATCTCTAAAATCCCTTTCAGCTCCACATGTCTACAATGATGTCCAGTCACACCATGATGCTAGCCGAGTAATTTAAAGTCACTTCAATGTTAAAGAGGCTGGTAATGACAAGAAGCAGCCAAAAATTGTTGTACAAGTAACTGAAAGAGTAAGAGACCCAAGGAATATACGATTACAAAGCCTCGGCGCACAGAGTGAGTTCAGGGACGGTTCACATCAGTGTCTCGTGGGGAACAAGTGACGAATTCAGAATCTCAGGCCCCACCCCACCCCTACAGATGCACAATCTGCATTTTGACAAGCTCCCCAGGGGGACAGTACATGCGTGACAGTTTGCGACATGACTGTCTATATGGATTTGGTGTATAAGCTCTGGTAAGGAGCCCAGAGGAAAGCTACTCAGACCTAAAGTTAATTCTACTTTTTTTTTAAATAATTAGTTTGTGTTCTAATCTAATTCCCTCCATACTGCCTTCCCTCATTGTCTTACCACTTTTGAAAAGGGTAAACAGACTCTTTTTGAGGACATGTGCTACTATTTAAATACACAGAGCCTCCAATCACCACTAATGCAAATCTAACAAGGACTTGACATAAAACGCTGAATGTCTTTCATAATAAAGGCGCGCGGCATTCACGGCAGATACAGTTCAAGCCGTCTCCTGAGAGAGAGATTTCCCTACAGGCAGATGGACAAACAAACACTCCAGCTCCTCACAAACAGAGGAAGTGTTTTTTTTATCCTGTCTTAACCCATCTCCACCTTTGGTTTAGATCATTCCAAGCAATCCATTCAGAGAAAGAAGCATTGAGTTCAGTTTGACATGGCTTCTCAAATAATGAACAACTGAATTTCCTATTTGTTCTCCCTCTGGGTAGTAAAAAAAAATGTTCTTCAATATTCCATTGAGAATGAAAGCAATTCATAAGCTTCCCAGTTCTTAGCATCAGGCTAAACAGAAGACAATAAATAAAGATGGAACTTATTCCATCTTTAATATTTAAGGGTATGTTCTAGTAGAACCCTCAGAAAGGATTAAGTCATGAATACTCAGAGTACCATGGAAAACTCTCTGTTGTATGCTTTGGAATCCACCACAAAGAAATCATGGGGAGATACCATTTCTCACCCGACTTTATGAATGGAAAATGGAAATGTCTGCAAGAGCAGAGAGGGTGAGACATGTAGCAATCTGAAAAAAAAAAAACCGAGTTTCTGATGCCAAGGGTACAGATACAGATAAAACATGGATCACTTGTTTTGAAAACCACTTTGACATCATCGACAGTGTTTGGAGAGCGTCTATGCTCCAGCCACTCTGAGTGACTTGGGAGACATGTGTAAGAATTTTCCCAGGAGTACTGTCTGTATTTGCGAAATAATACAAGTGACGCAAACGCCCATCGATGGTGGGATGGAAAAAGATGTCCTGGTGATAGACTGCACTGGAGGTGTTTGCATGGGAGGTGCATTCCTCTCGGAAATGGAATCCAAAGGAAAGGCTAACCTGCAGGAGACCCACAGAGGATGATTCCATTTGGACTAAGTCAAAGGCACAAAAATCTGAATATGTCAATGTGTTGATACATGCATGCAAGGTACTGCTCTCAATAAAGCAAGTCCATTAGAAAATGCAAAATTCAGTAGCATGCTTGACCCTCTGGGGAGGTAGAAGTTAATGGCATCATGAGGACCAGGTTGCAGGGGGCGAAAAAGTAAAGTCCATCTCTCAGTGGAAGGGGCACCCAAGTCATGTGGAAGCGGGTGGACCCATAGGGATGAGAGGAATTGCAGCCAGTTTTTCCCTTTCTCCTTTGCTGAAGAGTGGTTTGATTATCCCTTATTTACACATTGAGAATGATGTGCATTTGGGGCCAGACATACATATGGATATAGATACACTGAAGATACAGATACAGATGATGTAATGATATAGATGATACAGATACAGATATAAATAGATCTAGATGCAAATATATGGGAGGATAGAAGTACAGATTGATAGATATTGATATCGATAGGTGATAGCCAGATAGATACATGATAGGTCGATCTCCCAAAGCATATATAAATGTGTAGCCATTAATTAGGTTTTTTTTTTTTAAGTAACTTCAAAGATCGTTGATTGAAATTAGCAAAATTAATTAGAGGAATTCCTAAACACATTTAAAGTGAGCAATAAACATAAGAATGATAATTAATGAGATAGAAATGAAGCATACCATAGGGGGAAAAATCAATATATTCTCATAAATCTACAAGCAATTTTATCCTAATCATGCACAAGTAATAACTGAAAACCTTCATCTCCATCCTGAATATGGCTTATTAAGGATGTTGGTGCACGGCTAGGCAGACGGGTGAATTTGGCAGGAGCTCAGGGGCCAGGTCTGACGTGGCTGTTTAAATAGGAGAATCGTCAGCTGCACGTTCTATGTAAAGCCCTTGGCCTATATGAAATTATGCAGAGACTGGACAGAGAGGAAAGACAACCTCCTTCAAGTAAAAAAAACAAACAGAAAGCAGTTTGCTTTGCAAACAACTTTTCACAAATGTCTTCGCTCCTACGGAAACTACTATAGTTGCAGTTGTTCTTTGAGATAAAACCTTTAGCAATCAGTATTTTTATTCCAGCAACAAAATCAGTCAGAAGATAACCTCAAAGGTTCCTTTAGGGCAGGTGAAATAATATTTTTAAGCCACCGTAACACTGGAAGCTGATTAAACAAAACTCCCCTTCATTTTTCAAATCAGCCTTTAAGCTCCATCAGAAGACCTTTGTAATTTCAGCAGCAGCTGAAATGCACATTTTATAAGTTGCAGCTAACCCCAAAGCTAAAAAGGAAAAGGGGCGGCATACTTCAAACAAACAAAAATTGTCTCTGGAGAAAAAGCAATATTTAATGTCATAGGGAGGGAAAAAGTCAAAATCCTCAAGTCTTGTGTTGTCAGAGAGGAAATTGCTTTGGTCACATCTCTCCATGTTTTAAGATCAGCAGGATGTCCAACCACCATTCCTTTCTATTTGAAAATGTTTCCCTCCTCAGACAGATGTAGGAATATTTTTGATAATTTATCTTAGGTGACAAGTACTTCCCATATTTACTTTGGCCATGGAGATGCTTCATGAGCCTATTCAACCTGCACACGGAAAACAAAAATACACCTTGCAAAATACAAAAGCCTAAAATTCACCAAACAGTGAAACAGAGAGGAAATTCTCCCTAGCCAGAATATGTAACCCAATCAGTTGGGATGGTGGTTCTCTCAGCCTAAAAAAGGAAATAAAAGCCATTTTTGCATTTCAGTCGCGTTGATCACCTAGCTTGTCTCCTGTTTCATTGTGCATTTTTTTTCCAACCATCCTTCAGAATGTGATTGAATATTTCCAGGCCATCATATACCAGGAAGGATGCAGAGAAACCATCTTGACTCACAACTAGAGACACGCCTTCAAGCAACTTGTTTAGCATTTTTGTACCCTGATAATCTCATATGCATGATAAACAGGCTAAAAAATAGGATAAGAAATAGGTTCTTGTGTAGCATCTCCAGGGTCCTTTGCATGCTGAATGTAGTTTTAATAAAACACAACACTTTGGGGTGGACGTCAGAAAGAGTGCAGTCAAAATATCTTTCTATACGATGCTTAAATTGATAATCCTAATTCTTGGAGATTTTTTTTTCATTCTGTGTTTTAAGCTGAGTTCTAATTGCGTAGATGCGGTAATTTTACTCTTTAGGTCAAAGGCTTTAAATGAAGAATACTTTTGCCACCCCTATCTGCCCTGCAGGAGACATTGGGTAACTTCCAGAAATAACTGATTCTGCGACATCTATAGGCAATGGAGTGTTACTGGCATCTAGTGGGTAGAGCTCAGAGATGCTGCAAACGTCCTACGATGGCTGGACAGCCCTTCTTTAAAAGAATTATCCACCCCTAAGCCTCAGCAGTGCCGAGGTTGAGAAACTCTGGTGTACTGAAAGAAAATTAAAAACCTACACTGAAAAAAATGTGAACAATTAAACTCCTGATTGACAGCAAGCTAGACCACCCTCTTTGCTTAAAATCTTATTTTGCCCCCATCACTGTATTTCAATGGCTTCATTAAGCACACAGTAGAGATATTGGTTTCAACTAATTTTAAAGAAATTATTAAGCAGAAAATAGGTAGAAAATGTAAGAACAGAATGAGTGGGTATGGAACTAGTCTGGGCATCATGCATGACTGCAGAAATGGAGGCATTCACAGGAGTGGCTTTTTTAACCTAAAAAACATTCATACAGAGTGAACCCAACATAAACACAATGCTCAGTGGAAAGAGGTCACACATAAAGGCCACAGAGTGTGTCATTCCATTTACCCGAAATGTCCAGAAACAAGCAAATCCATACAGACAGAAAGCAGATGGAGGTCGTCGGGGGCTGGGGAAGGGGAGATGGTTAATGGGACGGAGTCTCCTTTGGGCGATGGTGAAAATCTCCCGGAACGAGATAATGCTGGTGATGGCTGTTCAACGTTGTGAATATAACTCGTTGCTTGGAATATAGCTCATATGTTATAGATACAATTATAGGTATTTGATGCACTTATTACCGCAGTGTTAGCCGACGCCTCTACGGTCCTGACTTGTACACTTGAACATGGTGAAGATGGTTACTTTTATGTTATGTGTCTAATACTCCGATTAAAAAATCATCAAATGAATGGTGGTTGCCAGGGACTCAGGGTGGGGTGGGGTGGATGTTGGGGAGATGCTGGTCAAAGGGTATAAACTTCCAGTTACAAGAACAGGAGGTGGTGCAGAGCTAAGGTCAACATTGTGATTATAGTTACCAACACTCTATTACATACTTCCAGCATGCTAGTTGCTAAGAGACTAGATCTTAAATGTTCCCACCACAGAAAAGAAATGATAATTATGTGACATGATAGAGGCGTTGTCTAACACTGTGGTAATAAGTGTATCAAATATCTAAAATTGTATATATAATATATGAGCATTTCAAAGCAACACGTTATATGCCTTAAATTTGCACAATGCTCTATGTTGATTATATCTCAATAACAACTTTTAAAATCAAACTATATGCAATTACAATTAAGTAAATCATAAGAAAAAAAAGAATAAACACATACACACAGAGGCACAGATTCATACAGGCTTCCTCACAGGAAAAAAATGATGTGTTTCATCAGGAACACACAGAAATTGACATCGTACGACAAAGAATATCTTACTGCTACTTCACAAAAGATACAGAAATATTTTTCAAATGCACACTTCCACAGATGTGTGGAGGTCACAGGTCTGTGTTCACATTTACTGATTTTTAAATTTTTGGGGTGATGGTAAAATATATGCAAAATAAAGTTTTCCATTTGTACCATGTTTAAGTGAATGATTCGGTAGCATCAAACCCATGGGCAATCTTGTGTGACCATCACTACCTTCTATTTCTAAAATGTTCTTATCATCCCAAACAGAAATGTAGAGCCATTAAGCAATAACTCCCCATTTCTTCCTGATGCCCAAATACTCCATACATAAAAGGACAACAGTCGTATCATTCCACTTATACAAAATATCTAGAATACGCAAGTTAATAGAAAATGCAGTGTTCAAGATACATCTTAAGATGTGTTTTGAAACATACAGCATAGGTGACCAGCTCATAGCTAATGTTGCAAACCTTATGATTTTTGTAGAACCAGATGATTCAAAAGGAAGGAATAACATGTCAAATCAAATTCAAATCAAAATAGTGCATTTTGACCCACAGCAGTTACTTCTAAAGGTAACAGCGCCTCAGCATTTTATAAAAACTTGCAAATTTTCTGACTGTCTCAAAGTTGTAGGGTCCAGATGAGAATCTTCCTTTTTCAGATTCTAGATTTTCTGACATTGACCTAAGAAAATCTAGGCATGTGGAAACACCATAAAAAAGTCTAAGCAAACATATGAGACTTGCAGAAGGAGATCTTAAAAACACAATTAGTTTTGATGTCCAGAAATAAAGGCATTCAACATGGGGCAGTAAGATAACTGTCAGGTTTACAGAAGGGAAGCAGGCTGGAGAAGCATTCCAACACTTTCCTGCTCCTAAACTTGTTCGTACCTGAGAGCTTGGCAGCCTCGCTGTTTTAAGAAGACAGCTCAGAGTCCTGCCAGTCCACATTTCTCGTTCCTGCGGGTGTAAATCATGCGGTGCTTCATATCCTTAATTCTACACTCAGGTGCAGACATGTGCCTATCCAGGGTCACCCCACAGCCTTGCTCAAAGACCTGGTCATCATCAGAAATAACATCCAATGGGGAGAATCCCCTGCCGGAGGAATCAGAGTAAGACGCTGACAGGACCAGGTCAACACAGGCATGGGAGGGGGCAGGCATGGGGGGCACAGCTCAACCCCCATGTACAAGCCACGCATTCCAACACTGGGCTCTGCTCCATCCCTGTCTATTCCCAAGAATATGATGCATTGCACCAACGTGAACGCCTCCCTTACTACGCACCAGGGAACTTTTCCTCCCAGTGTCACCCAACCTACCAAAGCACGAAGACAAATAGTGCTTAATAAACACGCATCCCAGATCATTTAAGAATCCAGCCTCCAACCACAGTAGAATTACTTTTAGGATTTAATGGGGCTTAATTCTCAATAAACAACATGTTATAGGAAAAAATCATATATCATAAACAAACTCTCTTTGTATAATAATGTTTTAACTGCAATTGAGTGGAACTACATACCTGAAGTGTTTTTAGGGAATTTATTTGTCTTCTGGACTCCATCTCGTTGCAAAAGGATTTAAGACAATTCATTAGTTGTACATACATGATTCTCTTCTGCGTTTTATTTCCCAGACATAAAAACAGCAGTGGTTTTCCTCTGGTTGCACCGGGTGCTCTCTGAGGGCATGTTGCATGAGAGATGAGAAAGAAATAGCGCAATGAGTATCAATGTATCACTTCTTACATTGAGGAATTCTGATTTTATTTACATTTGGTGTTTCCTTACAGAGTGAAAAGCTTTGTGTGGCAATTCTGGCCACTCCCACGTACCCTAAGGAGACCTGAGGGAAATAGGGTTTGATTTTCCTGCAAGGCTTGGAGTATTGCTTTTAAGAAGCCAGCGTGACATCACATCCGTGGACAGGCAGGCAGTCTGCACGAAGATGATAAAGGAGAACTTCAGGGCTGGGCCACTGAGCAGACAACTCTCCCTGCAGGGACACCGTCCTCTCGAGATGCCATCTTCCTCAGAATAAGAGAGGTGATTCTTTTTATATTAGGAATATGAGTGTGGGATGCATGCGGCTAGGTGGGCCAATCCGACCTCAAGAGAGGTGGCAGCGGATGCCTTGTTATCGAGGACGGCCTGGGCACTGAGCCCCATCTCTTCGCAGAGCTCATTTTAACTGTGTAGAATCTTAAAATCACATGCAGAGGCTCCTCCTTCCTCGGCTTCTGTCCTCACCCATTTTAAAGCCTGAGGGTCACTTCTCCGGGGTTGCACTCTGCCCATCTCTAAAGATGGTTTCATTTTCACCATGTCACACCTTCTTCCCAGATGGTCCGCACTAAGCGATCAAATACTGTCAAGAATCCCAAGAGCCATAGGGAATGAGGAGCATGAAAAATTTGGAAAGATATCAGAACAAACTCACTCACTCACTCAGGTCATTAAGGCCTGGGTTGGCCAGAAAAGGCTGTCCTGCCCTATTTACCCCGTGCCTGGAGGACAAGGTAGCCTCCTGACATAGATCACGCCCACCAGCACTAAGATAAGAACGTCGTGCACAATCACTCATTTGCCTTCATTTCCATCTTTAAAAGCGTGTTAACAGAACAGGCTCATTCATAGCTTAAAAAACTCAGTTCACAGGCACATGAATAGAACACCACCGTATCTCATTCAAGTAGCAAAGGAATTGAAATTCAGAAAGCTAAACTGCTTCCCAAGTGCAGCATCCAAGCTTCATTCTTAAAACCCTACAGAAATCCCTGTCCCCACTGGACTTAGAAGCCCTCCACCATCACGCAATGATTTATTGTCCGTGCAAAATTGTATCATGCCAGAGTGTCCGTAAAAAAATCTTAAATGTGATGCCAAATGATCTGGAAAATATGGAAAACAGGTGTGGTATTAGCGTTCTCCAGAGAAACAGAACCATAGGATAGTAGTATTTGACCTGACAGTAAGCCTCTCTCCTGAGCATGTAGATGCCGTCTTCTCCCCAGGTCCTCATGGGGGGCGTCCCCCCTCTATGCGTGTCTGTGTTCTCATCTCCTCTTCTTATAAGGACACCCATCCTATTAGATTAGGATTCATCTTAATGACCTTATTTTACCTTGGTTACCTCTTAAACACCCCATCTCAAAATAATACCACTATGTTCATCGTTAATGGGGGTTTGAACTTCAACATAGGAATTTATGGGGACATCACCCAGCCCATAATTTCACCCAACCCTCAGACACAAAAAAGCACAGCAATGGACACTGCTCTAAATCTCTACGGCCCCAGAGGGGAAACCGTGCATCACCTTACCTATATTCATGGGCTAAAATAAGCAAGGGAGACCCTCCCTCTGTGAGAGCGAACACACGTGCATTTGGGGCTTCAGGCAGTACTGTGCCTTCTTATAGAATGCGTCGGAGAGGGTGGGTCTCTGTGCACGGTTCCCCCGGCCTCTTTCCCAAGTATTTGTTACACCTCAGTTGTCATATTATCCCCCCACTAGTGTTGGCATTAAATCAACATCACTTGGCCACAGGTTCCTAGCACATCTAACAGGAAAGCTCAACCCCAGAGATTCTGCACTTGAACCTGTGTAATGTGACCCAGTTTTGAAAGAGCGACGTGACCCCCGGTTGTACGCACCCCTCCGGAATTCCCGTTTGCCTTTGGGAACTCACCTTCCCTGTGTAGTCTCAGGTTGCCCTCCGAATCTCCGTTTCTCGTACCATTTTCTCCTCTGACCCCAGCCTCTCCCAAACATCTTACATGGTCCCTCATGCATCTAGATTGTTCCAGGGAGATCAGAAGGCCTGAATTGGCAACAGAGAGGCCACCTGGAGATGACCCGGAGGGCTTGTCGAGACATAGACTGTGAGGGTCTCGCCTCCACAGTCCACACTCTGTGTACGGACAGTAGGACCTAAGAGTCTGCACCTCAGACACATTCCCAAAGGGATCTTGATGCCTCTCGTGCAGGCACGACACTTTGGAAACCACGGTACTAGGTCCAACGAGGAGAAACTCCTTGTGCAAAAAGACCCAAGTCCAGAAGGGAGGAGAGCTGAGACACAGAGAAAAAAAATATCAGAGCTTTGATAACACTGTTTGAGGGGTTCTGTGTGTATCTTGGCCAAATGTACACCCACTGAATGCAATTTGCTTATGTTTTTGCCTAACCTAGTTTCAGCTCAGTTTCTGTCGCTTTTGACAAAAAGAGACCTCAGAAACGCAACCTAAAAATGTCTCACAAAACCGCTGAGGAAAATGCTACAAGACACTGTAAGATAAGGCATAATGAAAATTCATTATGATAACTGTGCAAAACCACTCCCATAAAACCATATCAAGACGTTACCTTGAAATAGGGGTGGGATTTGCATGACATGAATACACCATCTCATATCCGTGCTCTGTGGTTGACTGTCGTTTGGGAAAAGTAAATGAAATGGAAAAACAATATAGCAGAGGTAAGCCTAAAACAAACAAGCAAACCAAAAAACCCTGGAATTTCCCTTTTAAAGCTTCAAAGATTTCCCCACTACATTTCACTAGATGTCAATAACACAGCACTCATTGCTGCAAATGCTCGTATCCCTTCCTCTTAATTCAACCATGCGTCAAACTAACAAGAGAAATGCTATACACACCCTAAAAGCAGAAAATCACCCCAAAAATGGTACATGGCATATTACGTTCAAAATATTCCTTCCCTTAGGAGTGAATATCCATGTGTTCAGTGTAGATTTTAGAATAACACTTCTTTTTTTTGTATTAGGAATGCAAAAAAATGAACACTGCACGTGGATACAAAATAAAGTCTGGCAGGCATGTCCCTTTAAATGGCATAATAATTGAGCCACGGGATAGGGAGTTCTATAATTTTGAATTTATGTCCCCACTCGAGTACTTAATAGGTATGTGATTTTGTATGAATTGCTTAAGTTATGTGAACTTGATTTTTCTTATCTGTAAAGTAGGAAAAGTAATACTCTTCTGACAGAATGTTACTAAAGGCATAGATAATACACGTCAAGCTGTTCACACAATGAGCTCGAAGACAGTATAATGTTCACACCCACATTCACATCAAATAATAGGAAGTGCCCGTATCACTTTAATGGCTGGTGGTTTTAGAAAAGAAAATAAATATCATTGCGATAAAATGTCATTGCAAAATGTAAATGACCATTTGGATTGTTTAACATTTTGAGGGAGACAACGGAATTAACACTGGCCTTTGGACCCCTTCTCAGGTCGAGAGCATGACAGGACGTTGCTCTTAAACGGAAGGCACTCTAAACCTTCCAGTTTATTTAAGAATCTCATATCGCCTGCTGGTGGAAATAAAGCGTTTATCCTAAGTGGTGCAACTTTGTGCCGCGACGTGCCAAACCTCCACCATCAGCGTGGAGTCCTGGTTGCCAGCTCTACAGCCAGAAATCTGCATCCAGGAAGCCTCCTTGCCTGGAAGACAGAGCCGGACTAGGAAGACATTTAGCTGAACAAATCCTCTTATGCATTCAGCCACGTTGGAGGGGGGAAAATACTAGAAACGGAGACAGAACATGAATTTGGGTCTGCGTGTGGGTCCGCCCTATTCTTCTGTACCATCTCTGACGGTCCTTGTGATTAATCTCACCTCGGCTTGAAAGCATTTGCTCAGCACCCTCTCCCAGGGTCTGGACACCAACGAAGGTTGCCACGACATTTAGGAAGATGATAACAGATATAATTAGAGTCCCGACCAAGATGAGTAACACCTGATTACCTTCCAAATCACCGACACAGGCAGTACCGTTGCAGCCATGAGCCACGTCAGCCATATGGTCTCCCAGGTCGTCTTTAGATTTTGAGTGGGTGTTAGGCTGAGGTGGTCAGCCCACTGATTCGGGAATGAAGCTCCCTGGAGTTCAATTCTGGGTCACCAGTTGCCCACTCTGTGGCTGCAGTACTTCTTGCCCCTTGCAGCTTGCAGACGGCACGTGTGTTCCTCATCTCATGCCCCCCACTTGTCCCTCTTGAAGCTCCTTTTCCTCGCCTTGTGCCATTCTGATCTCTTCTGCCTTTTACGAGCATCCTCATTATTGAAATCAGAGATTACTGTGTAATCTACGATCACCTCCTCATCTCACGATCTGTGACAAAATCAGACCTGCAAAGTGCCTTTTGTCATATAAGGGAAGACAGTCACAGGTTCTGAGGATGAGGATAAGGGCATCTTTGGGGGACCATTATCTACATACCAGGGCATGGGCTCAAAAAACAGGCACCACAGATATCATTGGTATTGATTAAAGGCTCACTGTATCTACCCCTGGGGCCAGGACCTTTAAACTCCATTAAACTCGTGATCAGATGAGTAAGAACTTGAGCCCAGGGAGATTCCTGGTGGGATTGACAAGCCAGTCAAACTATTCTAGAGCCGGACTACAAATTCTGGTCTGTCCCCACAAAAAAAGGGTGTGCTTCGTCCTGCTCAGCTGCCATACCTCTGAGCTTCCATAGACTATTCTCCATCTAGAAAATCTTCCTAAAGATTCTAGAACATCTCGTACCTCCCACAAAGCTCTATATCGAAAGCGGTGGCCTGGGTGTCAGCTTAGGAACCCAGAGCCACGGCAGATCTCGAAGCAGGGATGTCTACATCAGGAAAGTCTCTAAGGAATGGCGAGACCCTCCAAAATAAAGTGAAAACATTTCACTTTATTTAATTAAGATGCACCGCTTGATTACTGTCTAGCCATTTAATAATTTTGTTTTTGCCATTAAATGGATTTTTACTTCCATTTAATTACTTTAATTTGTTTTGCAGTACGCTTGCAGACACATCAATAATGCCTTCAGGCACAGCGAATGTGTGGACTCCTAAATCAAGTCAACTCAGACCTAGCCTGACGGAGCTTTTCCTTCGCTACCCAAAGATGAAAAAGTTACGTGGGAGAAATTTGTTAAAACCATAGATGAGTCTTCAGGATGAAAAAAGTAACCCTCATCAGGGTCTGGTGAATTTCCAACACGCTTTCTTAATTTTGGCTGCACATTTCAGCATCTTCCCTGGGGGAACAGAAACGTACCTACGTCTTTCATGTTCCTGGTTTAAAAAGAAACTCAACTCAGCAAAAATGATTCTATACCATCCCACATTAGAGACATCGCTCAGAAAAGAAGTTCAGAAAATCGTAGGTTCTCAGCTCCTCCCATGAGCTGAAAAACTGAGAATAATTTATATTTGGTCTTCCAGGAGAAACCGTGGAAGATAATGGGTCTTTTGAGTCTGATAAGCTTTAAAGTCTCAGTGAAAAATAAGCACATCCCTTCATGGATCAAAAAGATACTAATAATTATTTACTATGTACTTTGTGCCAACCCCCCTTTTTGGAAACAAAGCTGGAATTGATCCAGCTATGGCTTCATGGACCTTAGCTTCTACTGGGAGCTCCGTGTGGGTGTCTGGGGGCAGGGGCGGATCATATGCAAACGGATAGGAAACGTCACAGAGAAACACAAAACAAGCAAATAACGTGGGGAGATGCGGTGACCCAGGTTTAGGAGACTTCTCCATGGAGTGTGTATTTTAAATGCTTAAGTGACTGCCTTCAAATGAAACACTGTCTTGAAAGAAAATCAACTATCCCATGATCCCAGTGCAAAACAGTAGGAGATAAGGCTCTTCCTCAAGGAATAACCCTGCTCTCAGACTTTAAGGAGAAAATGGAAGCCACAAGGATATAGAGAAAAATCAATCTCCCTGGATCCTTTCGGGGGGCAGGGGAGTGCAAACATCTGGGTGCATTTCCTGCCTTTTTATCTTTTGCATTTCTCCATAGAAATGTTTGTTCTCTAGGGCCATCATAAGAAATGACCACAAATGTGTTGTCTTAAAGCAACAGAAATTCATTCTCTACCGGCTGACGTCTGAGATCCAGGAGTGGCTGTGTGATCCAGACGGAGCCCTAAGATCCTCTGCAGGCTGCACGGGAGGCTCCTTCCTGCCTCTTTCAGCTTCTGGGGGCTCCAGGAGGCCCTGGGCTGTGGCTGTGACCCCCTCTGCCTCTGTCTCCATGTGGCTTTTCCTCTGTGTCTGTCCTCTTCTTAAAAGGACACCAGTCACTTTGGATCAAAACCGCCCAAATGTCCTCCCCTTGATCATATCTGTAAAGATCCTATTTCCAAACAGGCTACTTTCCCAGGTATCAGGATGTCAACATATCTTTCTGGGGAACACGGATCAACCCATAGGAAAAGGTAAGAAGGGATTGAGAGAACTTTATCTACAGAATCCATGATCCATCAAAAAGGTCCTAGATCTAAGAAAGGGAAATAGAGAATGTACAACTGCATGGTTCGTGCGTTTAGTTCTGCAACTGGGGGTTCACATCACGAAGTCACTCCACTCAGTGTTAAAGGGGGGAGGGGTCCCAGCCCAACCACGAAGGGTCAACCCAGAAAGAACCATGGAGTCTCATTAGCAAAGGTAAGCTTGGTGCCACTTCCCAGGGCAGGTTCGAGAATAAGGAAAAAAGGTCTTCAGCAGCAGAGATAGATGTGAGCTATGCAGGTGGGACCCACAGACCCCAGCAGGTCTCCAGGCCAGCATGAACTCAGACCAGCACCCTACAGCACAGAAAACAAAGATAAACAAACCTGAGGCCCCTGTCTCCTGTCCCCACGGCAGCTCCTCACTCTTGACAAACCCGCAAAAGCCACCTTGTAAAAAGAACAGAAAGAAAAGAAACTCAAATTGTATTAACCTACAGAACAGGTGGCGTTTTCAAATCAGACTGGGATGATACGCTAAGCCGCAAACTGAAACTCATATGGGGTAAAACAGTCTCAAGCAATAAAGAACTTGCATTTTCTTGGCTATGCAAGGGGTCATAACAAATCTGCCCTTCTGCTACGCACGCACTTAACAGAGGTCCACCTACGTTTCCCTTCCTGCTCTAGTAATTCTGTAGATTTTGTTCCCTGGACGTCAGCTTACTTTGATCCATCCTGTATTAAATGTGACCTTCTACAACGTCATGTTGTATTTAGAGCTATCAGGAATGTCACCTTTCCAAGGAGAGAGATCAATTTATATTCTCGCAGCTCAAAGACAAATTATAGTCATAATGTGGATTTCACATAAGTGCCCTGATTGTGGGTCATCTAGATCTTATATCATCGATGTATCAATTCTCTAGTATTTCCTCCAATGGACTGTTTGAATACAACGAGCCCATGGGACTGTCCCTCCGTGAGGGCTTGATATCTATAATCTCCCAACATGGAAATGTGGTCACAGGTACTGAAATGCTGACATCTTCTACAATTCCATCTCCCCATTTAACGTATAAAAAAAAGCATGAGCTTGTTTAACTTCTGGGCTTGTTTATGTATTTCACAATATTCATATATTTTCTAAATAACACCATGCCCTTAAATGCTATGCATAAGCAGCACTTTTTTCTACGTAAAAATCATTGAGTATTTTTCTTTTTCATTCAATGTTATTAAACAATGTGACACATTGTAGTCCTGAAGAAAAGAAGACCCCGACAAATTTATGAACAAACATAAGTTCAATAAAGTGATCCTGTGGCTACATTATTTATGAAGTAATTAATTCTGACAAACAATTATTTACTTGAAACTCAAATTTGCTCTGAAACTCAGAGTAATGTTTTCTTGGCACGACATAATAAAGTTCTTATGTAATTACTAATTAGTCTCAAGCATGACAAATGTTTTAATTAAAATCACTGAAACAGTTAAGCACGTAACACTCTTTTTTCATCTTTTCCCTCTAGATGAACTATTTAAGAGTCACCGAGAGTTGGATCACCTTCACCCATGGCAGGATTTTTCTGGTTTTTATGCCATTTGGGGAGATAGAAGCAAAACCTTCTAATTTCATGCATTTTACAAAATCGTTTCGAATCTCATGAGAAGGGTCACATGGTCCACTTGATACCAGAGAAGCATACGGCTCCTGGTATCCTGAAGTTGTCTTAGAGAAACTCTCTTGGGTTCAAGAGGTGTTTTTAGGCAATTAGCAGTGCTTCATCCCAGATTTGTGTGGTGTGGAATCTCTCTGGTTCACCACCTGTGCCCTGGCTTGCAACTGGGTGGGACCTCCAAGGTCCTTAGACATGGGGTCCCCCAAGGGCTTTAGCTGAAGGGTCATCCCATGTCCCTAGCTGTTGGGTTTCCCAAGGTCCTTGGCTGCTGGACAGTGTGTGTGCCCATGTGATGGGTCAAGTATGGAGTAAATGAAGGTTCAGGGCACCAGCTACTGAATTCTCACTGCTGGTTTGTGGACAATGTTCTGCTAAAGACTCCTTGTTGGGGTCCTCACTGGACACTCAGACCAACCCAAAGAAGAGTGGGCATCCGTCTAGCTCCAAAGCACCCCGTCTCTTGTTCGCCTTTTCCACCCTGCCCACACCCCCCAGAAACTCCAGCTTACTTGGATTTCTGTCATTTCTCTCTCCCGCCCCTCCCTTTTTTATTTTCCCCAACTTGAAAATGAATGCCCTAAAACACTGGTTATTCTAGTCCCAGTGATTTCACAGTTCTGTCAGGACACCTGTCTCGCCATCACAAAACACGTGGAAAAAAAAGGATGGTCAGCATGCCTCTAAATTGCGGCATTCATGAGGAAAAGACGAGCATTTGCTTTGGATTGTTTGGGGTATTTTCTTTCTTCTTGGTTTCTTAACAAACCGCCTCCAAATGATGATCTCAATATCAAGTTTTACATTCTGGACAATGTGCTATCCACAGCAAAAAGTGTTTTGCTTGACTTTTTTCAACGTCTCTATCTCCCTAGATGCATATGTGACTTCCTTGAAAAACCTATGCCTGTTCATAAACATGCAACGGAGCTTTTTCCCTTCAGAGGACAGGATGGCACGGCAGATCCAGACACGCCTGGCAATCAGCCACCGCTCACCTTTAACCCCTCCCGTGCGGTTTTTAATTTTTGCCTGTTTCCGCCTTACATCCTAGAGTTCCATACTGTAGCTACATTTGAGTTAGGCAACGGTTTGTTTCTTGGACATTTATGGCTTCTCCTAACTATGCATAATTAACATTAGCAAAAAAGAAATTTTAGGGCATTTCACAGTTACGGCTTCAAACTTTCGTGATGATCCATTGAGAAGAGAACAATGAAGCAGATAACACATTTTCAGTGCATAAAAGAAAGAACCCGTAAGCACCAAATGTCTACTTAACCATTGATTTTAACTTCCAAGTATAGTTTTGGAGTTTAGCTTTATCATCTGTTGACTCCCCAGTGGGCTAATTCCATTCACTGTTGTTGTTTTTTTAATTTTTCCACCATCTATACTGTTCACAGAATTTGCCCACAGAAAAGAATTCAAGAGAAAGGAATGTGGTTTAGAAGGAAAACAATCAATACAATTATAAATTCTGTTTCCAATACACACACAGAGGCTTCTAACTTCTCTCATTACACAGCTGATAGATTTCACAGTGATTTTGAGGTCTTCCTCATGAAGTGAAAAATCTGGTACGCATTCACCCCGATCTTTTCCGTGACTCCTGAAGACGGTTGAACATGGTGTTAAGAAAAGTGATTTACCCATGTGTTAGGAAAGAAATGGAATGCAGAGACCATGAGTTCGTTTTTTTGATCACCACTAACATTCATTTGGATTGGATGCAGATTTTGGGTGTCAAGAAAGCTCCCTGTGTCATTGGTAATTTTTTTACTTATCCGGTCATAAAATGTTCCTAACTATTACCATTTCTGCCACATATACCCATGGCATCCTCCACTTTTTCATTATCGTTTCCAACTCACATGTCAACGGATCCTCTTGTCCCACTGCATTATTTTTTTCCATTCTTTTTGCTCTGTGGTTCGCCGCAGTCCAGATTAACTTTTATAGAAATGACACCAAACATTTTCATGTCTTTTGCATCATGTTTTCTTCCTTGAAGATACTTTCCCCCTTGCCCCCCAAAATAGATTTGTTGTCTGGATACAATTTTTTATGTCTCATACATTTGACATTTTGTGTTTCTTGTTAACATCTGTCGTGTGTTGCGGGAATCACTACAGTTGTGTCGTGTACCCTTGAACACAAATGTGAATTGTGCAGCTCCACTTATACGTGGGTCCATGGGTATGCAGATTTTTTTTGAATAAATACATTGAAACGTTTCTTGGAGAGTTGAGAAAACATTTGGAAAACATTTGGAAACATTTCAAATGTTTCATTTGAAAAAACATTTTATTTTCTCTAGCTTTATTGAAACACTATGGTATATAATACACACCTACAAAATCTGTGTTAGTCGACTGTTATGTTATCAGTAACGCTGCCAGCGAACAGGAGGATATTAGTGGTTAAGTTCTGAGGGAATTAAAAGTTATATGCAGATTTTCAATTGTGCGGGAGTCGGTGCCCTTTATCTCCATGTGGTTCAAAGGTCAGCTGTTTGTGTCACACGCGCAAACAGTTTTTATTTCCTGCTGGTCCTTCACAGGTCCCTTTGCTTGAATAAGTCTGAGCTGTGCTTTTAACATTATGGTGAATGGAGTGGATCCTTCCCAGGAAATCGCCAAGCTGGAGGGCACTCCAGAGACTCTGCAGATAATCCTTGATCAGTTTTCTACTGTATCCATGCAAAATTCTCTTGTTTTCTTTTGGCTATCTGTTTTGGTTTTGGGAAGACAAAGTTTCTGCACCTGTGAGTCTGTAGTGCCAATTCTCCTAAAAATGTCCTGGATTCCTCACTATGCTTCGCCCATATTTCCATGATGTACACTTCCTTCATGGCCAGACAGGAAGCAGAGACAAAATCCAATGCATAGTATAATGACAGAAGAAAATAGAGGTGGCAAATGTAACTGGTAGAATGAATAAAAGTGGTGTTTAATCTCAATTCCCAGCAAACTTTTGGAGAAGGATATATTTTTCTTTTGTTTTAAATTCTGAATCCCATACCTCTGGGAAGAGTCACTAGTTTTCTTCTTTTTTTTTTCAGACTGATTCACTGGAGATTTGTAGTCCTTGCCCAGCAAGTGCATCTACACTTCCTGAGGAAATGAGAGCTTTAATTAAGCTACAAGAGCTTGCAGTGCTATAAAAACTAAATAATTAAAAGATCTCCAGAACCAGAGGCAGAGAGGATGCAGTTTTATGAGCATGCACCTGTCCACTTCACGGAGGCGACATAAGCTGTTCCTGTTCTGCAGGGGGCAGGTTGAAACTGGGAAAAGGGGAAAGAACAGAGAAGCCGGTCCATAATGACCCTTGCTAATTGCTGAGATCCTTTACAATAAATCTCTTTTATCAGATAACCACCTTAATCACCTGATGTAAAGAAACACAGATTCAGCATTTTAAACCCTCCTTTGTTTTGCCTTCCAGGAATCTTTGCTTTGATTTCTGCAGAGAAGCAGTTTCCTTACATTCAACAACAGCAGAAAGAACACCAGCCCTTTGAACTCGTATCTCACACCGTTATCTTTCTGAGCCTTGTGATTCTATCGAGGAAACCATCCTTCAATTTGATCTCTTCTTCCGTGAACATATGCTCACTCATTTTCATCAAACCTCTCCGAGGCCTTCACAGTTATTGTTCAGAACTGTTTAAAAAAACTTTAAAATATATATGCCCTCTCAAGAGGTGTCCCAGGGGTCTTCAAAAATGAGTAATCCAGGTAAGAATAGCAAATTATACTTCAGAAAACATAATGTAATAACCTAATTCTTTCATAGGGATTTTCATTTGTAGAAAAAAGATAGAGGGGATTTATATATATATATATAGTGTGTATATATATATATATCCAAGTATATATAGATCATTGATCATAAATATCAATGACGTATATACACATTTGCAGGCGTCCATCACCTTAGCCAGACCAGCCCATTCTGATAATCCATCTCTGACACCTTGTAGTCACCGTGCACTTTCTCCCCAGGATTGATGGCCTGGGCACCTCCTGCAGTCCTGAGACAAACAGCCAGAAGTAATGATTTGGGAGATACTTATCACAATATTGCAAAGTTTAAGGATTCTACCTCCATTCCAAAATACCCTATATGGAGTTGTGAATATACTATGGAAGAATAAGGTAAGCACACATTTTTAAAAGTAGACTATAGACAAATAAACACTCAGCAAAATATCCTGATTTCATGTCATATCCTGAGGCTGTGGATTTGACACAGTGGAAAAGGACCATGCATGGTGACAGACTTGCTGCTCAGGAGGGTTCTGTCCCAGTGACATCTGGAATGGGAACCTTGTCTGGGGACATCTGCCTGGGGTAAAATATAGTTCAAGAATTCAACTATAGAGTTGCCAATTTAGCAGAAAGGGCATTCTTTTTACATAAAAGACAACACTTCTGATTGGTGTGTTACGACATGGAAAACCCCAGTGCCCCCATCAATGGGTGACATGTAGCTCATGCTCACAAACACTGCAAAAATAATGACAGGTGTCCGTGAAGATCACCACAACCAAAGAGACTGTATTTGTGTTGTATAGGAAAATGGGATCCCTTTCAAAATAAGATCTTTCCATCTGTAAGGCTATCAAATTTGGTCTTCTGGAGAACAATGTCCATTTCTTGACCCAAGAACTTTGCGAGAATAATGAGTGAAACTGAAACAAAAATGATGAGACAGATGTGAATTTTCCACCTGATCTTCAAACACTGTATCTGAGGATGATCTTTTAAAATATTAAGTGCCCAGCATCTGACTTTAGAATAAATGAAGCTTAGATAACTGGGGTCTGGGAGGGTGGGGTCAGAAGTAGCAAAAAATTTGCACTTTGACCCATAGTCTTGACTCCTAATACTAGCTAAACCATGATAATATCTGATGCTTAAAAAAATCTAAGCAATTTACAATAATATCTAAAATTCTAACATCTTATCATTTCATGCATAGCGCCAAACAAGACTTCAGGCCAACAACACCTCTTGGTGTAATTCTGGATTAATGTCCACCTCTCTCTGTGTATCTGTGAGTTCATTGCTCCCCTGTGCTCTCTGGCCAGAAGACTGACCATTATGGATGGCATCCTCTGGGCCACCTTCTCTCTGACTTCCTGTTAGTTTCAGGCATTGACTGATTGGTCAGAGGGAGAGAAGAATCAATAATTCTGTCCCCACTACTTCCTTTTTCCTGTGCCATGTTAATAGTAGAAGCTGCAACTCCTCATGACTATAATTCCTCCGCTTTGGGGTCCCTTCGCTGCAGCTCCAAATCTCCGTGGGATTTTGTGACACTATCTCCCCCTGCTTGGCCCTTTGTGACCAGGTGTGGTAGCAGCCTCCCGCACTGACTGACCCTGGGTACCACCCCTTTGCTCTTTACCCTTCTCCATCTCTCTAGAAGGGTCCTCTTACCTAAGCTGCATTGCACTGGACCATGTGAGGTGGATTCTCTTTTTTCCCAGACTGGAAGCTTTCAGAGGATAGGGTTGTGTCACACAGGCCCATTGCTATAACCCTAGTACCTGGAGTAATGCCTGTTTCCAAAGCAGCTCCTCAAATATTTATTTTCGTTAAGATGGACTGCAAGGTATATAAAATCAACCATATTAAAAGGAACAATCCATCAGCATCTAGTACATGTATGATCTTGGACAACCACCACCCTGTATCTAGTTTCAGAGAATTCTCATCACCCCAAATGGAACCCAAAACCCATTAAGAAGTCCCTCTCCTTTCCCTAACTCCAGTCCCTGGCAACCAGTCATCTGTTTCTGTCTGTATGCACTCAGCTGCTTTGGACATCTCGTAGAAATGGAGCCATATAATAAGTGACCTATTTTGTCTGGTTAATGTCACTTAGCATACTATTTTTAAGCTCCATCCAGATTGTGGCAGTTATTAGTTCTCAATCCCTTTTTATGGCTGAATAACCTTCTACTGTATGACAGGCCACAGTTTTTTTTTTCTTTATCTATTCATTGTTGATGAATATTTGGATTGTTTCCACTTTTTGGCAACTGTGAATAGTGTTTCTACGAATATTTGTGTGTGAACATTTATTTGATCATATAGATAAATGAGATAAACCCATTCAACTGACATTTCCAAGAGTGTGTTTATCAAAATAATGCACTTGCAAGCTTTTCCTATTATTAAATGCTTCTTTTCTTAAATGTAATTTGAAATATGTTTCACAGTATGTCTCTGTCTTGAGGACTTTTCAATTCTGAGTCTACAGCGAACATGTTATAACTTTATCTGGCCCAGCATGTCCCAAATTTACTTGTTCAAAGACCCACTTTTTCTCTCTGTAATTCCTATTAACAATCTATTGAATTCAATTTTTTTTTCTTCTTTTTCTTTCTTTTTTTTTTTTTTCTGCAGCCCCATACATTGGAATGAGAAAGCCACTGCTTGTTTGTCCTTCTTAATTACCCAGCGTGTCCAGCAACTTTCCCAGATGGGTGTAAGATCTTCTCTCCCTCATAGGAAACTCGTCTCTTAATCTTTTGAGTGAAAGTGGACATTACACAAAAGGCTCTGTCATTGTTATATTCCATGAACTATGGACTAAGACTCTCAAACAAAAGTACAATTTTGAAAAATTGATTTGGAGTTAGAGACCAGGTTTACTTATCATGCTTTGGGAATCATAGTGATTTCAGATGTTGGGGTTAATATGGCCAGCAGGGAAGCAGGGGAGAGAGAACGGGGAGAAGACGGGAGGAGGGTGGGGGAGAGAAGAAATCATGGAAATGCTCGGCAGACGCGCCATGGGAAGTCAGCAGGTGTTTCTAGGGCCTCTCCTCGCGCCAGCTCAGCATGGAATGCTGCGTGCAAGGGAAGATCATGTTCCAGTGACCCTGGAGCTCCTAACGTCTTCTGTCTCCTCTCCACGCTCCTAACAAGAAGCTGCACGCATGTGGAGGCAGCTGTTATCAACATGGCTACAGAAAATGTATCCACATACTTCTAGCATCAGAAATTTGTATTTGTTTTAACTGCAAACCAAGGCTTATATGGCCATGTAATGTTGAATTTGTATTGTTTACAGGCTGCCAATGAAACGAATGAGAACAAAGGGATTATTTGAAATAACAAAACTAAATTGCAGTGGGAATTAAGAGAAGAGATTTGCGGACTTGTGCCGGATGCAGCCCCCACATTCCTGGGCTTGGCTGAGGAGCCGGGGAAGGGCATTAAATACTCTTAAGAAAATTTGATTTAATGATGTGCTAAGAGATCCAATAATGAGACTTTTTAAAAAGCATATTAGCTTTCAACGTGCAGATAACTCCCTGAGTGTCACCCCACACATCAGCCTGATTATATTCTCGAAGGCTTTCGGATTTCTTCCTCTTAGGATTTAAAGTACATGCATTTAAAAATG
The DNA here is from genome assembly GCF_040802235.1 of Manis javanica. Taxonomy (NCBI): domain Eukaryota; kingdom Metazoa; phylum Chordata; class Mammalia; order Pholidota; family Manidae; genus Manis; species Manis javanica. The sequence goes on along the minus strand of NC_133174.1, from coordinate 1,801,881 downwards.
CATGCATGCATATATGTACACGTACTAAACATGTATACACAATAAATTAATTTAAAAATAAGTATTCTGCCTCCTAATTCTTCTCTAACTTTCAGGGTGATCTTTTTCTAGAGAATTCCTTAGTAGATATTGACATTACATATCTATATATACATTTCTATATGTGTATGTATATCTGTATCATCTGTATTTATATCTATAATGAGAGTATATCAAATGACCCAGCAGTGCCAAGAAAAATGTCTTCCTGAAACTTTGGTGGGTGGTAATGAGACACAGTCACATTTATATCTTTTATCTCTTACTGAGACTCCATTGATAAAGGACACCATGAAATTCAGATTGTTCGTACCTATTGCAAACAGGTGTTATATTAGAAAGACCCATTCTGTCTGTCTAAAACCTTGCAGACCTGCCAGAAGCTTCCTCCCAAAATAAAACAAAGATTTCACTCGTCATGGCTGGCCTGGGTCCCTCTACCGTGAAGATCTTGTACAGACACTTGGACCAGGATGGGGTCAGATTCAGCAAGGAGATAGATGCTTGTCAACAAAAATGCTGAGCAGGTTCAAGGAAAAACACGAGCCCTACAGAAATCAGCATGTATCTGACACAGCCTGTGTCTTCTCTGGGTATCGAGTAGAACTATAAGAAAATAGTCCTCCCATTGGTTTGCAAAACAATCACATGTATGGATGGATCTTTGCTCTCATGACTCAAGAGACACACAACTGATTGTTCAAAAGGACAGCTCAGAGTTTGGTGACAGCTCCAGAAAAAGGACTAATAAGCTGGCCCAGAAGTGACTGCACCTTACACATGATTCATCTTTGGGAAAACAACTTGGAAATAAAAATGTTGGAGAGAAATATTAGCCTGTGACCATAGCTTAAGAAAAATCACAGCCTACATGGCCAATATTTAGTTTAACAAGAAAAGACAGATACAAGTCACTCCTTCCAAACATTTGAAAGAGTATATAATGGGGCAAGATTTGTTCTCTGTTACCCCAGGAGAAAGAATTAAAACTAGCCTCCAAATATATAAATAAACATGTATAATCACAGACAAGCATAAACCTTTGAGCTAAAAACAATGTTGTCATTATTTTTTTTAAAGATACCTTAATTTGCAGGTGTCAGGCATTACTCCTCATTTCACTTATTTGTGTGTATTAACATGGATTCGTTATTCTCCCTCATTTGCTTTATAAGAAAATATGATGAATATAACCAAACAAAACAGGTAGGTGGGTTGTCCCGGAAGTCTGGGGAATCCTGCAGCATATGTGAGCAGAGAACAGCCCAACACAGAAGGGAGGCATTCTTCGGGGAAACAGGTAAGCCCCTGAGTCCAAACAGGAGAGAGTGTGGGGCCCAGATCTCAAGCAGCGCAAAAGGACTGACTGAATTCTAATATGAACCAGGACATGCGGAATCCATGGATGAGTCCAAGGACCATTTTAGAGTCTTTTAAAAAATGCAATGTATCTGGGAGCTGCAGGAAGGGCGTAAGCCAGAAAAATGTCCAGAAGGAGTGGCCTTACCAGTGTGGACCCCACAGAACCCACAGGAGAGTCTCAGCTGTCTTCTAAATGGTAAAACAAGAAAGCACCAGTATATTCCATATTGGCGGGCACTTCCTACATATTGTGTAGAACATATAAAAATGGTAACATGCTGCTCACTGATCGGTAGCTTTTGACACTTGCATTCCTCTATTCCACTATGTACCTTCTCTTAGCCTTCCTACCCCCGTGCTGGATGGCACACCCACAGAGGACACAAAGTTACCTTTCGGTAAATTGTACGCTCCTTGAGGGTATGTTCAATGGCTTATAAAATATGGAATCAGCAAAGTTCCAAACACCTCCCTCCACGGCGCATATGATAATTAAACTCAGTGGGTGTTTGGTGACCAACCAATGCATAAACCAACCCTTCAATAGTATATCTATATTTTAATTTATAACAGGCTTCTCAAGCTTGCCCATATGGACTTTGGGGGCTGAAATATTCTCTGTTGTGGGAGGTGACCTCTGCCTTCACTTACTTATCCAACTGACATTGGGTAGCTGTTGAAATTCTGGCCCACAAAATGTCCAAAGACTGGCCGCAATTTCCACATTTCTGCCCAGTTTTTAAAGGCATTGAAAATGCTTCTCCCAGCCCACTAAGTTTTCATCACCTTGTTGAGCAGCTATAACTGCCTGTTTCAGAGATGATGGAATGCCAGCCAAGAGAACTTAAATGCCCTGTCCAAATTCCCGGATAGGAAGAGATGGAACCAAGATCCGAATTGAGACATTTTTAACTTTAAGCTTTACGGTCTTTCTCCTCCAGGGAATGTGTTTATCTGAATCTCAGTAATTCAGTTTGAAAACCATTGATGTATACAGCAAATCCTGCACTTAAAAGCACTTACAGTAGGTTTTTGCGGCCTCTGCTCAAATGCTAACAGCATTACTGCTTTGCAAATTTAAGAATATGCCTTCTCTCACTCACTGTGACTCGCTCCTTTCAAAACTGGTGTGGCTTTGACTTTGTTAAGAGAAACAAAAATAAAAGCACTGAGACAGGCTTGCTCTGAGTGGAAAATAATTATGCATAGCATTGTAAGAAACACTAACTGCCCCTTCTCCTTCAGCCCAGGCTTACAATGCGCTGCAGTATTTTAAAGGTTCAGAGTGTGAAAGAGTCAATCATTATCTTTAAAGAAGAGGGAAACACACATCTTTGGGGGACTTCAATCAATTTCTACTATTATCCATTAGAATTTAATAGGCTTCCCTGGATGATAATTCTAAAACTCTCCATTTCCTCTGTCATTTTGCTGTAGTAGACAAAGGGGAAGCTCACCTTGATCAAGTTGTGTATCTGTGATGATCTACGTATTTTTTTGACAATCGTCACATTTTGTAACCTCAGAATTCATGTGCTGTTTCTTCGCTCAAACTCAGAGGCCACAATGTGTCAACTTCTTGGTTCAAAGGAAGAGCCTGTTGTAATTGGAAATATGAGACTTGGGTCCCTGAAGATGCTCAGGGCTTGCTGGCAGGAATAACCTAGGGCACCGGAATCTTCTTTAAGGGCTGATGGAAGTCACTGTGTCAGCAGAAATGAAATGCATCCGTCAGGCATCGTGGAATAACTGTAGTCTGGGAAGTAAGTCTTCTGAAAACAGGACCTTTCTGTTGTTTATTTGATTGAACTTTCTGGGATCACGTCTGTACTCATTTCCTAGAGCTGTCATAGCTCAGGACCACAGACCATGCAGACGTTTATTCTTTCCCAGTCCTGCAGGCTGGACCCTCTGAGGTCCAGGTGTGGGCAGGGCTGGGCCTTCTGAGCCTCCCTCTGGGGTGGTTGGACGCCGTCCTCTCCCTGCGTCCTCACGGGGTCGTCCGGCTGTGCGTGCCTGTGTCACGATTCCCTCTTCTACTAAGGACAACAGTCCTATGGGATCGGGACTCACCTCATTGACCTCAATTTACCTCAGTCCCCTCTTTAGAGACCTCGTTTTCAAATTCAGCCGCATTCTGAGGTTAAGGATTCAACACACAGATTTGGATTCAAGGGAGGGTGAGGTCCTAAATTACCCCATCCCAATATCTCATCATAAACTCAAAAACGTATGGCCATACCTTTGTGAATATTCAGCAAAGCAGAAATGGCCCTATTGAAAGAGGAAGTATGGAAACCAGTAACTCAGAAATTTCAGTGTTTCTGCTTCCAGTTATATAAGGAGAAATGGTTAGGAATCCAACATCATGCATTTTCCAAAGATCCTGGATACAACCTTCCCAAACTTCGCCTCAGCTGTTTGAGCTGAGGTCTGTGCTCTGGAATTATGGAGGTTTTGACTCTTTCAAAAGGTACTGACATGTTTTTAGTTTAAAAACGTGTTCCTAGGAAAACAGAGTATGGTCCAGAAGAAAATATCCTTTTAGTTTTTTTTTTTATAAGCATCCTCTTACCATCTTCCTGAAGCTTTTAGTTTTGAAAATTTTGCCACAAATGCATTCTGTACAACTACTTTGTATATAACTATTTCCACCATCTTATTTTAATATGTATATAATCTAAACTATGCTTCAGTGTCTGTGAACCTATTATGTTTAAAAGCATCCCATATTTTACATTTTCTATATTTCTGAGAAAATTATTTCTCATAGAAGGAGAAAATCAGTCTAACCACACTGAGATACAAAAACATGCAAAAAAAAAAAAAGAAACCACTTTCTCCACAAGACATCCATAGATGTGGACTAAGGACTTCCTTGGAAATGTCATATTGTACCATGTCTATCAATCATCTAAATTATTCCCGCAGGAAGTGGGAATCAAAATAAAGAAGTCCCCAAAAACACTGAACAGGTTGGACCTTTACAGTGATTTTCCAGCCCACAGGTTAAAGCCCCATTTCTGGCTCGTGCATGGCAGCACCTCCCCACCATTTCACACGAGCTGCTGCCTTCCGTATTTTCTGCACTGCTCCCCGTAAACTGTTGGGTCATTGTCCATGCACAGCAACGATCCTCTTAAATCCCCTCAAATCTTTTCTGACTCTTAGAATGAGCATGTGTGCACCTGGCACCTTTTATTTTTACGTGGCCAACCATCTATGGAAGACAAGTTAGAAAGGTTATTGCCAATGCTCACCAGACTTGCAGAACTTGGTGACATCCGTCTGTTCGGTGGGCCAGAGGGAAGCTGCCTGGACATAGCCTTCCATTGTCCTTTTGGGGGAAGGAAAAAATGTCCCACAGCCAAATCACCAGGTTGATCCAAAGCAGCCTGAAAGTCTTGAGGAAATGAGACCAAACACAAGAAGTCCGCCACGCCACACAGGATACACCCACCATTAGCTAGATGCACGCTTTCTGCCCGGGAGAGCAAACAGTTCACCCATCTTATATGATAATAAGTCATTATTATATAAGAATAATAATTCAACAAGTAGGCTATATATTTTGTGTACTTTTATATTATAGTATATTACATTACATTGCACTATATTATATTGAGCTTTCAGAGAATGTGTTTTTACATTTGCCCTTTGTGGTACCATGACTTTCTGACATATGTCTATTTCTCACTCACAAATACTGCCTTTTTCTTCCAAATTAGCAAGTCTCAGCTGTTGAGTCTAAACATCTGAGCATCAAATACAAGCCTTCTGAGATTGTTTATTTTATCTTGTCCTTAAAAGAAAGCTAACACTTACATGTATAAAAATTCCTATTCACAACTTGTAACAAATAATTTTATCTGTGAGGTACATTTTTTCCTACCATAGATAATGCATCTGTTTTATCCTACTTCTCAGGACACTTGACACACACACACCAAGAAGGCAAGCAAAAGAAATCTGGTGTCGGGAATAAATTTTAATCATTTTATTCATGCAATATATAATCATAAAAGCCTATTTTTCTAATTAGTCCAGTATTAAACTACTTGGGATCACTGTTAAACAATTAAACCTATGTACTTTTACTTTTAGCATGAGTTGATGTCCTTAACATCTACGTCTAAGTGGTTATACATATATATTTTTTAAATATATTTTTATATAAAATGCACAATTTTATATATGTGCACAAAAAGCATATATGTGTATATACACACATACATAGATATGGATGTATTGCATACATAGTATATATACTTCTGTATATGAATATAAAAATTCTTATACATAGTTACATATATAAAATATATATTTACATATAGTTATATATATAACATGTTTATATATAGTTTCATATATGTACATATATATGTATATATGCACACATACACACATACACACACACACACACATGAAATATATATATTTTCAGACAGCTTTGTGCACTGATCAAACCCAAATAAATTCTGATTCTGCCCCTTCCAGATGTAGGGACTATGGAAACTTTCATCTCATGCTGACTGTTTTTTCATATCTGTGAGGTGGAAATAATGTGAGGACTCGAAATACCGTAAATAAGGACAAGAGAGATTTATGTCCGCACGCTGGGGATACGCATTGCTGCCGCAGCTATCACTCGATGCCGGGGGAAACCTCAGCCTAGTGAAACCCAGCATAGAATTTTTTAATTGCAAAGCAGGGTAAAAAAGCACCGAAGAACTGCATGCAATTAACCAGAATGCCAAATGTCTCCTCATAAATAATAGTTTAGACATCTGACACCTGTGCAGGCTGACAGGAAGAATTAAGTCAGTAACAGAAGTTACGTTTACCTGAAACTGGTGGGAACTCAGATCAAAGACCCCACACTCATCTCCATCCTTTTGAAACCAGACTCAAACAACCTGCTGAAGAAAAAAATAGGTGAAGCTTGAAGAGAAAACAGGACTGTCTTGTCTGCCGCAAAGACAGGGCATCTGGGCACTTGGCCCACCTGCCCCTGGGGCCATGGGAAGGTTGCCTTCTTCAGAGGGTGCCATCTGTCTTCAGCGTCTGCTTGGAATCAATTTATGGACATGGCATGGGAGTCTCCTAGCAGGTGCCAGAGGGAAGGAAAGAAAAAGGACCTGAAGGCTTCACAGATCGCCAGTAAGCCAATGAAAACAAAAACAACCTTTTTTCAGAACTAAGGGAAATTATGTCGAAGCCATGAGCTACCTTCCATCCCACTGTGGCAAAAACCTTCAAGAAACTAGCCATCTGTAGGGTGAGGAGGTGGAGAGAGGGTGACTCCAACGCTGTCAGTTTCCCAGGTCTTCAAATGGAAATTTGGCATGACTGATAAAACTTTAACATACACAGCCTAGGAGGAAGCAATTCCCTTCTAACAGTCTTTCTGCAAAATCAGAAGAGCACGTTTTACGCCAGAACAGGATAGACAAGGAAACGTGGGTACGTATTTAAGACTCCTGATGCACAGTGAAACCCAATAAAAGCCTGTCCATTCTACCCTTTGCACCGTTTCTTCCAGATCTATTATCCTTATTTCTTCTTTGGTCAACATTAGGTGTGTTCCTTCTGCAGAAGGCATATCACATGCTTCAGGGTCCAGGGAAGTGATGGACAGATACGGGACACACATATTTCATATTCTTTTGTTGCATATATGCTAAAACTTCCCAGCCATATGTGCAGATGACATTATCAAATACCTAGCATTGTATGGCACACATTTTGGGGTATCTCCATCCTTCCCAAGTCCATCTAACTTCTCCTAACCTTACTCACCTCTGCTTTAGATTCCTTATTTATTTAACTTCTATTTCCAGGGTCTCCCAAAATTACCTGCTATGTAAAAAGGGTGTGAGAAACAACATCTGAGAAACATTGACTTTAAAATTTCCATTCTGTAGAGCCATTTGTTTCTTTGGTCTTTTCATGTTTTTTTAACTAAGCAAATTTTAGTTTTAAAAAATGAAATTTCAATTTCATTTCATAAGAAAATATATAGTTGTTAAGACATGAGATGCTCTATTTTAAATGCAGCCCTTTTTTATAACCATCCTTTTGAAGAGTCCAATTAATTTATTTATCCAACTTTTTCATGGTTTGGAGACTTCACTCCTTAAAGAAAATCCCACGATATTGATGTTTCTATGTCTTATAAAAAATAACGAGTTGACCTTTTCAAAGAGTTACATTGTGATTGCACTAACATATTTCAAGGAGGCAGTTTGTGGCAAATGCACGCTCCCTGTAATTGCTAACCTCCGGGAAGACTTTCAAACGTCCTGGACTCACAGTGGCCATCCACGAATGGCCCTGGAAGCTGATGAAAGGTCAGAAAAGAGCCTCATAACATCACTAGTGCCATGGTACGTAGCATTTCTGGGGTCCCTTTAGGAGAACTTGACTTCATATTTACGATTTCAAACCACTCGTTATGTGGTAGAGAATATAAAAATGCCAACCCGGATTTACTCCTTTATATAAACACTTGTCTTGTGCAGCCAGCACTGAGGTCCAGGCTGGCCGTCTGACTGCCAGTAGGCAGTCCCCACTTGTGAACTGCACAAAACCAGCAGCCTAACCTTGACTGTGTTCGTTAGGGGCGGTTATAATGAAGTACCGTGAACCAAGGGGCTTCAAAGCATGGGAACCATCGTCCCAGCTCTGGAGATGTCTGAGGTCCAGGTGGGGTGCTGAGGACAGGTGGGGCAGGGCCTGTTCCCTCTGACACTGCAGGGGAGGCTCCTTTCTGCCTCTTCCGGCTTCTGGGGGCTCCAGGTGTCCCTGGGCTGCGGCCACATCCCTCCCATGTCTGTCTCTGTTTCCATCTCCATATGGCTTCTCCTCTGTGTCCTTGTTTCTCCTCTTCTGTCTCTTATAAGGACCCCTGTCCCTGGGTTGAGGGCCACCCCAATCCAGGACCACCTCATCTCAGATCCAGCATCTAATCCCATCTGCAAAGATTCTAATTTTTATAAAAGTTCTCCAAGTTCTGGGATATTTGGGGAGCCATCATTCAACCCACTCTGAGCTTGGACTCACTACACCCACTTACCAAATTTCATTTTCTTCTCTAAGTTATGAGTGTCAGACAACCCGAGATCCACAGCTCTTTCCAACTCCAAGATTTATTTTCTGTCTCTCCATTACCTTCATAGAATCTATATGATTAGAGTGGCCATTTAAAAAGTGGTCATTGGGAGCAAATGTATCGTAAATCTAACTCAACAAAAATAGATGGAGAAGAATGCCACCCCATTCAGATGAAAAAGCATACACAGGCTTGAACAGTCCTCCATGCAGGCTCATTCCGACTTAAAATAAATGCCACATAAGTTGAGGCAGGAACTTTCGATTCCTGGAAAGATAACTTAATTAATCACAAATGTGATATAATGGATGTCTATGTCTGTGTCTATTTATCCATCGGTATGGATGGATAACTCACTTTCTTCAGAGGAAAAGTCTAAACAGCAACGCAGAGGGTTCACCATCAAGCCACGTTTGTCTACACTGCATACATGCATTTACATTCTACACACTTGCATTCATAATGATGACTTTTCTCTATCAACTTGACTGGCTGGGGGTGGGGGGAACCCAGATTAAAAAATATTCTGTCTGTGGAGCTGTTTCTGGATTTGATGAGCATTTGAAATGGGCGACGGAGAAAAGCAGGTTTCCCTCGCCACCATGGCTGGGCCTCATCTAATCAGTCGAGGGCTTGTACAGCCCAGAACATGAGGAAGGAGGAACTCAGTCCTTTATTCCTGCCTCCTTGCTTGAGATTTACAGCATCAGCTCCCCAGGTTCTTAGGTTCTCAGACTCACTCTGAAATACACCACTGGCTTTCCTGAAGGTCCAGCTTACAGAGGGTGCCTCCGTTTCCAGAATTACATGAGCCAATTCTTGATAATTAATCTCTCATTTATTCTCGCTTTCCCTCCACCCAGACATGTACATCCTTAGTACTTTAAATAACGCCTTGTAGCATACTTTGCAAATCAGTGCATTCCGTACTCAAAAACCTCATGTCCACAGCCCCCCTAAACTGGGGGCATGGTCATGACAGAGCTCCCCCTAAGTTTCTGCCCCATTTGCCCAAGCCCACCCCAGCACACATGCTCAGTAGCAGCTCATAGTAGGCACCTTCCCTCTGGCTATTGCACGGTATCTCCTCCATCCTGTAACTACACCTGGTGCCCAGAGACAGATTTCACCCTTCGCAGAAAACCTCAGACCCCATCAGCCTCTTCCTTCTTTGGATTCTTACCGTACTTGCATCTGAGCCATGCAATCGGCACATACGTGTCTATGGTGCTCAGATATATAAGTATACCGTGCACATAGCCTCTACCCATATTTAAGGGCAGAATCAAAATCTTATTCTGTACTCTCTAACTCACCAGTGAATACAAAGGCCAGAGTAGGGCCCCAATGTGTAACTTAGAAATCTAACCTCATGGCAATTAGGTCTGAGAAATCATGATTAAGATGTCAGACCATCCTGATATTTAAAGACTAACCATATGTCACTGTTTTACACATGCTTTGTGACTCAATTGGGAACACACCCTTGGGAAATTAACTAAGCCTGTTTATTATAAAATTTGAAGCTTGGAAAAACCCAGAGTAATATTTTTTATGCTCTGAGAGGTCTGTAATCAAAGTACTCCCTCTGTACATAAACTATTCCTTATAATTACAAAATGTGTACTTCATTATTCTATTTATTACTCTCCCCATTTTCACCATGATGAATTATGCTATCAAAATACTTATATTCCCCATGATACACCTTGGATTATTTTCTTAGAGTCAGAGTCTAAGTCTTCCCAAATCCTGCATAATTAACCCAGAACCTAATACATCTATCTCCACACTAAAGACGGACACATAAAGGCTTTATTTAAATCATCAGGTGCTCTGTTCTGCAACAGTCTATTAAACTGGAAAGAAAATTGAGAATATTCTATATGATCTCATCATCTTCAGTCTCGATTGAACATTTGTGACGTTTTCTGTGACGTTTTCAGGTAATTCATCCTCAAAGAAATGATATTCGAATGGATATCTCATTCACACAACATTTGTGGAATCCTAAAAATGACTGTCACGTGAGAGCCTTTGAACTTATCAGGAGCAGCTGAAGAGGTACTTGGTAATCTTAGCTAGAGAGTTGAACTACTTGGAATAAATATCCTGAGGGAAGTCAGAAGGGAGACGTCTGGGTGGATAATTGTTTAGGATTATGGCAAAAAACTGAGGGGAAAATACAGATGGGTCATATATAGAAAATGAAGGAAGACAGAATTACTCATCTAGGTAAAAATCATAGCTGCCTTACGATGTTACACACCACAGGTGTGAGAAAAGCTGGTTGATTGTTGAATATCTATTTGGTTAAGAGATGATGGAAAATATGCTTTTGTCCCTTAATTCTCTGGAAGATTTGGTGTAGAATTGCTCCACACACACACACATACAAAATCATCAACTGCAAAACCTGGATGGAATGTACACAGCTGCTAAATATGAATAAAAACAGAGAATTCCCCCAAAGTGTCCTTGCAACTCACTCTTACTTTAAGTTTAAAATTATATGCAGATACACAGGGATGTCAGCAACAAAGCTCAGAAATGATTTTGATGGCATCCACTTCACTTAAAGTTCCAGCACATTTTCTGTCTTGGGAGCACCATATTTGATGTATTGGGGATGCTCTTGTTGTGGCAGATGCCTTAAGGTCTAGGAAGATTGTGCACACTAAGAATCTAGAACGTTCTGAGCATCGGCCCCCTACAAGCCATGCCTATCACCTCTGTCCCTCAGGGTGTCTCAGTTTTTCAAATTTCACAAAGAATTTTTGGAGATGGGTAGAGGTTTAACTTCTAAAGAATATTTAGCCTGTATGTTAACACAAACCACAAGGCTTAAAGGTGGTGATACACACCTGGTTGATTCAGTGTTAAAAGAAAAGAATATGTAAGAATTCTATTAAGCTATCCTTCAATAATTAATGCAGTTTTCCTAAAGAAATGAGGTTCATCATGACTGTTTTAGTAGAGATTGCTTTAAATATACATTTCTAATTTCCCCAAGGTTCAGTTTTCTGAGATTTTGTCATCTTGTAAAACAGCCTTCTGCCATCTTTTTTCTTCCTTTTCTTTCAATTCTGTGAGTCAAGATAAAATGATTTTAATCCAGAGAAGTTACAGGACCAATATAATGAGCTTTTAGCTTTTGCCACACACAAAATAAGATAGCACATGACTAATTTCCTTTTTTTAGCAAATGCAGCTGATTTTTTTCAAAGCAACCTGAAAAAAACTTCTGCAGAAAGTTTCAAAGAGCACTGTAGTGCATTAAAAGTAAAATTTCAAAACCAGTTCCTACATTCAGAGCAGCTATGGCATTTTTAATACATCAAATCACTGTCCTATTTTCGACAATGTCTGGGTTGCCTTAGAAAGGAAAATGCTTTTGATATTTAAGTACCTGAATTTGAATAAAAAGAGTACCAATTGCCAAATTTTTGCTGTTCAGAGGCTATCATTTTGTACAGTTTCAGCCCCTAGAGAAAGTCATGTTTCACACCCTTTCTCACATATAAAACTTTAGAAATTAACCTTTCTGGTCACTTCCCAATAACATCTGTCCAAGTTGTTCTTGATAAAATAACCATCTGACTTTGAAATTTGGCCCTAGGTCCTGGAGTAACAGGATGAACAGAGGCATAATATTAAGGCACCAGACATGAGTCCATGGAAGATGAAAATACCCCCAGCTTAGGTGGGAATATAAATTAGCTCAACCATTGTGGAAAGCAGTACGGAGGTTCCTCAAAAAACTAAAAATAGAAATACCATTCGACCTGAGAATTCCACTCCTAGGAATTTACCCTAAGAATGCAGCAGCCCATTTTGAAAAAGACAGATGCACCCTTATGTGTATCGCAGCACTATTTACAATAGCCAAGAAATGGAAGCAACCTAAGTGTCCATCAGTAGATGAATGGATAAAGATGTGGTACATACACACAACAGAATATTACTCAGCCATAAGAAGAAAACAAATCCTACCATTTGCAACAACATGGATGGAGCTAGAGGGTATTATGCTCAGTGAAATAAGCCAGGCAGAGAAAGACAAGTACCAAGTGATTTCACTCATCTGTGGAGCATAAGAACAAAGGAAAACTGAAGGAACAAAACAGCAGCAGAATCACAGAACCCAAGAAGGGACTAACAGTTACCAAAGGGAAAGGGACTGGGGAGGACGGGTGGGAAGGGAGGGACAAAGGTGAGGGGGGAAAGAAAGGGGGCATTATGATTAGCATGTATAATGGGGGGGGACCATGGGGAGGGCTGCGCAGCACAGAGAAGACAACTAGTGATTCTACAGCATCTTACTATGCTGACGGACAGTGACTGTAATGGGGTATGTGGGGGGGATTTGATAATGGGGGGAGTCTAGTAACCACAATGTTGCTCATGTAACTGTAGATTAATGATACCAAAATAAAGAAATATATATCTGCAGCTGATTCCCTTCCCAATTTGAAAGCATCACCTGAAGCCAGGATGTCTGTGATGCTGACACAGGGGCGCAGATTCACTTTCCGCTTCTGATTCCCCAGCAGCTCTTGTTTAGTAACCTTGATGACGGCACCTGTATATTTTTTTTCCGACTCGTATGTAAAGTTTAGGCACTTTGAATTGGGCCAATGCAAGGCGCCAAATACATATGCAGAAGAGCGGACGTGGTCCAAAAGTTACAGTCGGATTCATTAGGGTCAGTGTCTCCGCGGTAAATTTCCTTGGTTCTCTGACCCCTGCCTGTCATCAGTGCGGAAGGGGGTTGTTGCATGGCAACCATCCGCTGGGCTATGCTCCTTAATAAAGTGAAACGCTGTATCCTCGACAGACACGGTCGACATCCACCACCCACAAAACCGTCCCGCAGTTTGGAGAGGGCTTAAAGTTACCACCTAAGAGGAACACAACTTGCTTTGAAGAGAGGTGGATAAAAGGCGGCTTTGGTTCCTTCCAGGACAGGAGGGATGTCGATGCTTAAAATACCTGCATTCCCCCCTCAAAATTGCTGCTCCTGGATCAGACCCTGATGGCATGAAACCAATCCAATTCTCGAACCCAAGGAGAACCTGAAGTCTGATTCAGGCTCACCAAGATGGGCAGGAAGGGGTGCAAGGCCTGAGTTCATATTTTAGGTGAAAAAGAGTAAATATCTAGGGGTGAACTGAGCAAGAAACTAAAAGCAAAATAGGAGGAAATCGGCTTTATGAGGGGAAAAAAATGATGGGAAAGAAACAAAAATCCCTTTACTGGAATTATTCAGACAATTAATATAACTCTTTTTATTTGGCTACAGAGACTGCCAGGCTATTATTTTCTTTAATTCTCAGCTCCTTTTAAATGGAAATTGGAGCTCCCCTGGAGGTATTAATAACCAACAGTATGAAATATATACAATATGTGCAGTCTTTCTATTTGCAAAATCTGAATTAAAATCCCTCTTACTGTTCTTGGAAGACGAATGAAAAGTAGCCCGTAGTGTTTACTGAAAGTGAGGTTTTATGAACTGGTTTAAGATTTCAGCCTCCACGGAGAATGGAGACTTGGTATGAGATCTAACTTCCTTTTGAATTTGGGGGATCTGCTAGGAAAAAGCAAGGAAAAATGAAATGGCATCTGTCTGACTTCAGTGTGCTTGGACACCTCTGAGCCTTCTTACCTTGGCACTTTTGGAAATAAGGAATTTGCAGACCCCCGGGGGGTCACACTCAAAAGGAATTTTAGAGATTTCAAAAGCTGAAACTCAGGGCTCATGGTGCATTTGAGATAGCACGTGAAAATGTCCTTCCAAGCCATTTATAAGGGCTGTTTTATTTTGCACGGGGTGGGAGCTCTTTTATAGGAAGCATCCACATTCTGATTT